>NW_004949110.1:3867546-3869957 GCF_000317375.1 Microtus ochrogaster
GTAAGTTGAGCATCCAAACTGCCTAGGCTCCCCCAAAGCCAGTATATGCAGTAGGATCAAAAACCCATTGCCATTGTTCTTGAGTTCTCAGTAGTCCTTATTGTCCACTATGTTCAGCAAGTCCGGTTTTATCCCATGCTTTTTCAGACCCAGGCCAGCTGGCTTTCGTGAGTTCCCAATAGAACGTCCCCGTTGTCTCAGTGTGTGGGTGCACCCCCGGTCCTGAGTTCCTTGCTCGTGCTCTCTCTCCTTCTGCTCCTGATTTGGACCTTGAGATTTTTGTCCGGTGCTCCGAGCTCAGGGCTGTCTGCAGACATGACAGTTTAGAATGTTCCTTCCAGATGAGATATAAAAGTAAAAGGAGTTCACCAAATCTTACCAGACTTGTGTCCTACCTATAAAATGTGAGAAATTGTCAATTTCTTATAAATTTATATTTAATTAAATTGAAAGTATTTAGCAGATAAATAAAATTATCATATAAGTCTAGTTTACTAAAAAATTCTAGATATTTGACACAAAAGTTAGTGTATTAAATTATGATTACATTTTCTGTTATAGAAAATATACCAAATCACTAGACACAAAGAAGACATACTTTTTTTCACAGAAACAAATCCTGACACTGAAACTTCAGAATGAATCTTTATGCTCTATTGTTGTCTCAATATACTCTCAACTAAAAAGTCACACAAGTAAAAATGAGTACCAGAAATAAAAGGAGAAAGAATTAGTGCAAAGCAAGACATTCTGTTAGGGAAGGCCGCTTGCTCAGCCTTGTTTTCTAGCCATCCTGACTCCTGATATAACTACATAGAACTATATTAATTAAATCACTGCTTGGTCTATTAGCTCTAGCTTCCTATTGGCTAACTCTTGCATCTTAATTTAATCCATTTCTATTAATCTGTGTATCACCGTGTGGCTGTGGCTTACCAGCAAGGTTCTGTCCTGCATCTGTCTCTGGCAGAGCTTTGCCTTCTCACTTACTCTGCCTTCTTTCTCCCAGCATTCAGTTTAGTTTTCCCCACCTAGCTCTGTTCTGCCCTGCTGTAGGCCCAAAGCAGTTTCTTTAGCCATTAACTAGTAAAAGCAACACATATATAGAAGGAATATCCACATTAAAATTCTTTTTTTTTTGTAAGACAAAGCATAGCCACCATGAAGTATACTCACATCAGTCTCTTTTAAAGGCTCATTCATTTGAGGAATATTATAATTTCATTATTTGGGGAAAATAGAATCTGAGTCTCAAGTCAGCATCTTTGCAAAAAAGCTTAGTTTCTAAAATTATTGAACTTAACTAAAGCATTGCAATCAAATATCAAAATATGTTATGGACACAATTACTTTCCTGCATTCAGTTTGTGGGAATATGAACTTAGAATGACTTGATAAAACAAGATTAAGTAGTAATATTTAATTTATGATAATTTTATTATATTATTTCATACCTGTATGCTAAAATCTCTTTGTAAGTTGTCATATGGGCAGAAACACTACACAATGTCAAACAAAATCAATATTAACAGCTGAAGATTTATGCATAGGTTTCAAAATAGCTTGGTATGAGAAAAAGGTATCAAACTACGAGAATAGTCCTACTGAGTCATGTTTCAATAAACCATTATTAGTAACCATATCTAGATGTTCACTTCCCTTACTGCTTTTGAACTGATTGACTTTGGAAAAGTCAGCATACATTTGACCAAATTAGAAGATCGACAAAAACAGATGGAAATTAAGGAATAATATCTAGCAAAAATACAGTTAGACAGGAAAGCTTTTCCAGGAAACCAAGCAACTTCAAGTTATTGAATAAATGCCACAGTGTTGAGTATTATATAGATGCATAGGTAACATTCTATCATGTTTATTGCTATTTTAGTTGTAAATAAATTTAGAGGCATAAATATTTTTATGCAGCTTTTCTATTTCTAGAAATTTGTTTGGGACTTTACAAAGTATGGTGTTTTCATTGTGGCTGTAGACATAGAGCATAAAATATCAACAAGGAACATGTTCAAATACAGACAATTAATAATATGGTGAATTATACTATGCATACTTTTAAAGGTAAGGTAAAGGGCTGGAGGGATGGTTCAGTGGTTAAGAACTCTTACTGACCTTGCAAAAGACATGAGTTCAATTCCCAGCATCCACATGGTAGTTCACAATCGTCTTTAATTTCAGTCAAGGTATCCAATGCCTCTTGTTGAAATAAGAGCGCCGGAGTTGCGTCCCCCGCACCCGGCCGCCCGCATGGCTAGCTTAGCTTATGCCCCGAAATAATTACACGGAAACTGTATTCTTTTAAACACTGCCTGGCTCCATTAGTTCCAGCCTCTTATTGGCTAGCTCTTACATATTGATCTAACCCATTTCTATTATTCTATGTAGTCCACAAGCTG
>NW_004949110.1:3872289-3899963 GCF_000317375.1 Microtus ochrogaster
TACAGCACGCCACCAACAAACAGCAAAAATCTGTATTAAACTCTCTCTCCCTTATTTTTAAGCCTTCTCAGGTTTTTAAGTGGATTTAGTCCATCACGTCGGGCGCCACTCTGCCTAGGCAGTTTCTTTATTAATAAGAAATCATTCCCACATCAGCCTCTTCTGACTTCCATGGGCTCATGGACACATGTGACACACATTCATGTATTCAGAGACACTACACATTAAATTAAGTAAATAAGTATTTTAAAAGGTTACATAAACAATTTTTATCACTGGTTCAACAAACAACTTTAAAGTGTTCCTACATTACTTAGTTTAAAATATGTGGATTACAAGATATAAAATATAAATCTGGTGACTGGAAATATACATCTGATCATTTTCTGGCATGTGTCACTCTGATAAACATGCAGAAATATGCTTCGAGGAAGCAGTAATATTAATCTAAAGACTTCATTCCTTCAGTCTATTTTTCATATTCCAGAAAGCATTATGAAAGCCATTAAAGGAAGCAGGCAATAATCCTGTAATGTCTATGAACTTTAACACTGACCTGTGTGGCAAGATATTCCTAAAGATGCTATAATGGCCTTAATAATGAAATTTGGCAGTAACCAAAAGCTGTCTAATTGGATTTATAGCCTACTCAAAAGGAGGGAAATTATGCCTGATGCTGGAAAGCTAAACAGCTGCTCTTGTCTAATGAGGTCATGGATCACAAACAGAAGCTAATTCCCCTACTTTTCTAGAATACCATAATTCCCAACTATATTCTAAAATTTACTTCTATGCTCATAGATAGTGTATCTATCTTCTTATAGAAGAGATTCTCTATAAGGTAAATAGAAACTATAACCTAAAACCAGAAATGGGCTTATTGAAGAGATTAATGGATCGTGGGGCTAAAGCTACAACAAAATTTCTGCACCTAAGTTTCAGGGGACATTGAGGAAGAGAGGGAGGAAAGATTACAAGAACCACAAAATTTTCTGTGAGATCATGTATCTTAGAAATTACAGGGAAACCAAACACATGTTACCACAAAAATATACCTGCCTAAACAAGACTTAAACAAAGACATTATCAACAGAAGTGCTAGAGAAAATAAAGGGATTCTCATTGGGTCACATCTGGACAAAGAACTACTGGTGACTAATGACTATTCAGAGAGCCACTACCAAATATAAGCCCCTAACTCATTATTTAATAAGATGTCTCAGGAAACATCACCAAAATGGGAGGGGGAAGGTTCTTTGTGAGTCAGAATACCAGGGAGGGCTTTGAAATAGTTGGCACTAGAACCAGCAGCATAAACAAGACCTGAACAATATCAATATCAATGGACATGTAAATACAAAAGGGGTAAAATTTAATGGGTTCCACCCCTAAACAAAGAACTATATGCAACTATTGACTAAGCTAGTCAGGCGGCCCAGAAGAACAAGCGTCTCCCGTGCAACATCTCTCTGAGATGAGTTCCTTTATTGGTGGTCAGATGCAGGGTAGTCAATTTTGATAACATATACACACAAACAACAAAAACAGCTCAGTAAGATATGTAAGTATATAGTATATGTATGTAGATATGTATACGTATACATATATGTATATGTAGGTATATATATGTGTGTATATCTACATATCTGTTTATGTGTGTGTGCAAATGTGTGTATAACAAATATAATCATAGAAAAGAGACTGCCAACTTGAGAGCCATGGGTATAGGAAGGGTACAAGAGAGGGTAACTGGGAGATTCTAGAGGGATAAATGGAGAATGAAACAATGTAATTTGATTTCAATTAAAATATTAAAAATTATTTTTTAAAAAACAAGAATAATTGAGCCTTAGAAAACATGTAACACAACTGTGGCTGTAGCACAGTTGATCTATACAAGACTGAACCTTCAGTATTCCATCACGGATGGCTCATGAGATTATACCTCCTAGCAGAGATATTTGCAGTTAATGGCTGCCAGAGGAGGAGGAGGTATCATTTTCTTCAGTGGGGTAGCCACTGGGTCAGTTGCTCAGGCTCCAGTAATTCACTACTCATGTTCCTAGAAGTAAGTCTAATCAAACACATTTAATAACTGAGACATACACACACATGAAAATGGGAGCAGGAGGGTGACAGGGTAAACATCATGCACTATATTGGAAATCTGCATGTGATTTTCATAAAAGCCACAAAACATTGGGATTATATATGAATTACTCTAACTCTGCCGTTCAAATGTGGAGAGGTGTGCCAGCACAGAACTTTCTAAATGAGTGACTTATTTACTCTTGTTGTTACAAATCTGTCCACTTTACATGCAGAGGTTTGGGGATTATATTTTAATACATTGTGATGCTTTTTGTGTAGTTCTGGGGAAAGTTTGGGGTAATAAGAAAAAAAAATCAAGCAAACAAAAAACTGCTCTCAGAGTCCTTTGCTTCCCCTTGGAGTCCTGTTTGAAAACTCAAGAGAACAATAGAGCCCCATAGGATGAGGAGACCATTAGGCCTCTGCAGTGGGGGTCAATCAATCACCTTTGGCCTTTATTGTTTTACTGACCTTGCTGGAGCTGTCATGCAACTCTGGGCCTTATCCATCAGCTCAGCAGTTCAGAGTTGCATTTCAACTCCACTCCTTACAATCTCCTGGTTAATTAGTACTACAATACAGTTTTTATTTTTTTTGGAAAATGAGGATGGCAATAAATATTTTTTTTTTATTGAGAAAAGGAAAAAAAAAGTATCCGCCTCCTCCCAGCCTCCCATTTTCCTCCCCCTCCTCCCACCCTTCTCCCCCTCCTCCCACCCTTCTCCCCCTCCCCCAAACTCCTCTCCCCCTCCCTCTCCAGTCCATAGAGCAGTCAGGGTTCCCTGCCCTGTGGAAAGTCCAAGTTCCGACCCCCTCCGTCTATGTCTTGGAAGGTGAACATCCAAACTGGCTAGGCTCCCACAAAGCCAGAACATGAAGTAGGGTCAAAACCCCGTGCCATTGTCCTTGGCTTCTCATCAGCCCTCATTGTTCGCCATGTTCAGAGAGTCCGGTTTTATCCCATGCTTTTTCAGTCATAGTCCAGCTGGCCTTGGTGAGCTCCCAATAGATCAGCCCCACTGTCTCAGTGGGTGGGTGCGCCCCTCGTAGTCCGCACAATTCTTAGTTAAGGGATCCACCTTAGGGTTGGCAAGAGACTTGACCCTAGAGTGGCTCCCAGGAGCCCAAGGCAATGTCCCCAGTTAGTTCCTTGGGCAGCTGAGGATAGGGAACCTGAAATGACTCTACCTATAGCAATACTGACGAATATCTTGCATATCACCATAGAACCTTCATCTGGTGATGGATGGAGATAGAGACAAAGACCCACACTGGAGCACTGGACTGAGCTCCCAAGGTCCCAATGAGGAGCGGAAGGAGGGAGAAGATGAACAAGGAAGGCAATAAATATTTTAATGAACACCACAATTGCCTCTGTAGTCAATCTAGAGCTTGAAATACCTCCTACCACAGTTTCTGAAAAATGCATAAAATTCCAGTTATTAAATTTCTTTAAATTCTATTGGTCATTTAAATTATCAATACTAACACTATACATATTAATTAGAGAAATTTATAAAACAATATTTGTGTAGAAAAGAAAATTAAAATTATGTGTTTTTGAATAATTTACTTTCTCACAATATTTAAATATACTCCATCCCAGACTTTTGATTGATATTCAGAACAGATTATTTGTAAAGAAAAATGATGGAAATAAAAAAATAAAAAGCACTGTAATTGTCAGTTGTTAAATGCTTGCTACTCCTAGGGATTAATAAGAAAATAATAATTATTTGTTAAGTAATTGAGTAAGAAAATAATGGAAAGGAAACATTTCTATGGAAGAAAAGTAGGTAATATGATTTCAGACGCATTTCTCAGACCTTAGACTCAGAAATTTACTTTAAGATACTTTTTAATTTTATCAGAGAGGAAGTAGAGATTGGAATTCATTGTAAGAACCACATGGATGACTTATCAATGAAATTTTTCTGTCCGCATTGCCCAGGTCAAGAGAGACAGCATCACAAAATGTTCTTGCAGCCTTTTTATCAACGTTTTCATCACAACACAGTCTCTACTTTCAAACTAAATCACCACTGTGGCATCTGTGATCTCCAAAGACACATCAGATGCTCAGAATTTGCAAAGGATGAATTCAGCTTTTGCTTCTCCTAGTACTCAGTTCTGCACTTCCATCTGACATCTTTATGCTCAATAATTAGTGTTACATATCTAGTTGTGTAACAGAATATGCATAATATATTCTGCAGGTATATGATATCTTCAAGTGGAGCTTTGGATGGCTTGTTAACTGCATGGGTCTCATTTCAGTGAATTTACTGAACATCTTCTAATTCTGTACTGTTTAGAGTCAGTTGATAAAATAATACAGGGAAAAATGTAGGGCATTTTCCCATGATCTTGCATCATTTTACCAGGGTACTATATATAGAAAAATTAAATTCAGTTATGCACTAGATTCCAAAGTAAGTAAACATGTTTGGGAAGTCATAATAACAAGAGGAAGGATGGGAAGAGACTTTTTCATTTTTCTCTGGGATGGGAGAAGAGCAGATGGTCAGCTGAGCAATGAGCAAGATTAGGAACTGTAGGAGGCATTTGAGGAATACGTTCTAACTTGGCTTGCAAAGCTATGAACATGGAGATGTGTCTGGATTTAATTAGGTTATCATATAGTCAATTTGATATGATATTTAGCTATAGAAGATCATTCTTACTGCTGGCTATAGAAAGGTTACAAAAAAGTGTTAGTGGCAGGAATAAGAAGAATGATAATAATCTAGACATGATGTTCAGTGGCTGGATTCAGAAGAATCTGAAGTAAACATTTAATATTGAATATTTAGACAAGTAACTATCTTATGCATTGTTTGGAATTAAAGATGTTTCAGAGGTTTGGGGCATGCGCAGATGTGATAACTTTGTGAGCAACACTTTAATTTATGAAAATATAATACACAATCCATGAGAATCTTTGTAACAGCTAACAGCATTGAATTTTAAATTATTTGCTTTTATCAAATTACACAACTCATTGACATTCTCTTATTAACACCATCTATCATACTAGTACTGATACTGTTTTTCTTAATTTTCTTTGATTTTACAAACTTTAGGTACTGCCCATCCTTCCATGTAAACATTACTGTATGAGTGAGCAAGTGAGTAGTCGTCTATGTATGTGAGAAAAACAGAGAGAGGGAGAAAGACAGAGAAAGAAAGAGATACAAGATGGCCATGCTTTGTAGAAAGAATCTAGCTAGCTTAGTGACATCAAAGTGACTTCAGAGGTTGAGTTTATTTGTGGCTTTTTAGACATAGCCTTATTAGATACAAGTATGTCTTTGATATAAAGTATGGTTAAGTTCCATTTCAAAAGGAAAATTTAGCTTTACCATGGCATAATGATCAATGTTGGAGGTCTGATTCTATTTTTAAGAATAATAGCGGTGCTGTAGGTACTCCTACAGCCAATAGCCTTTAAGTTAACTGCCCACTGGGGCGTGGCCTCTTATATTATTTATGCTGATGTAAAGCATGCGTGCGCCCTCTTTTCTGGCTGCAGGATTCAGATACTGTTCTCTGTTCCAGCAGAGAATATTGATTTGTGAGTCTACCCCTAAATAAGTAACCATCTATTATTCTCACTTCTGAGCTAGTGTAGAATTTTTTTTAAGCGTCCATCTTCACAGTGGTGGTTTAGAATGTAAACTGCAGATTGATGAGATCTTCTATTTATAGAAAAATTATAAAGTCAGATTGGGGCAGAATTTCAAGATTATTTTAAGGTTTCTCAAAGTGTTGCCATTTCCAAAAGCAAAGTCAGGAGAGAGATTGAAAGCATCAGCTCTTGGAGTAATCAAATCCTGAGGAATTATTGAAAAGGATGTAAAAGTAAAGGAGCCGGTAAACGTTAGTGAACAAGATTAACTTCGGTAATCTTCAGGACTGATTCCAATAGAAATATTTGCCGGAAAGGAATTGAAACAAAGGCTTCTCAGGAAGATGTTTAGTAAACAGTTGAACTTGGTGTTAACACACATAAAATCTCAGGTCAGTTGTGAACAGGTCTTGCACTACAACTCTTTACAAATGAGGAGATAAACTAATGTCCTTTGCACAAAGCAAGATGTTGGATCATTTTTTCTGTAAGAAGGCAACTACTGCCTGGCATGCTGTTAACATTACTCTGTCTTTGCTTTCCTCAGACATCAAAACTCTTGTTACACTTGATGACCTAATGCAAAGTCCTAGTTTCAGAATAGACATGTATTTGCCACAAGCCCAGCAACAAAACAATTAAACAAACAACAAAACATTACAAAACCAGAAAACTTTGATCATTAAAAAATAAAGTTCAGCATGAATATTTGCTCTTACTGGCTTCCTCATTCTGATTTCATTCTTTCTGGAGACTGGGTTAAAAACCCAATTGCCCCATTTGTTTTGTCCACTAGTGCCTACAACAATCTCTTCCCCATGACAATGAAGGCAATACCCATGTCTTTCCTAAATCATATGTTCAAACTGGTACTTTAGGAGGCTGACTGCATCATGCGATGGGTTCCTCATTAAAGGGATTGATTGGTGTTCTTGTCCATCAACCTTTAAATCAGAGCTGAAGGGGCTGAGGGAGGATTTGGGTTAGGGCTACTCAGGTAGATGACAAAAGCAGCTATACACAGCAATGTGTTATTTTTCACTGTTCTTGACGAGTGATTTGGTTACATGTTCATAATGCGACGGCATACAACAGAAGGGCAATTCAATACTCTATGTGGCAGAAGACAGTGACCATAGTGTCACACTTCAGAAAAAAAGTGAAAAATATACATAATTTGAAGAACCATTTCTTGATGCAAATGTAAAAGGTTAATTGCCTAAATATGGAAGAGATGATGTAGTTTAACATATAAATGTGGAGCATTTAAATGAGCTCCCACTAAAATGCTAATATACATATACTCAGCAGAATTTCCCATGAAGTGCTGAAGGTCCCATTAAATTTTGAATTAATTAGTTCACTCCAGAGAGGCCCTGTTATAACATTGTCTTTTCGAAAAATGCCTACAAAAACTGGTGTCCTAACGAAGACAATCTGAGTGCTCAGACACATTGAAAGAGGGTCTCATTGTTTGATTGAGACAACTAGGCATGTTTATACAACTTAGTTATAATATAGATGAAGCATGTTAGACGTTTCAAAATATATTTAAATTCTTATATTTATCTGTAAGATGAAAACATGGGCAGACATGGAACATGTTTAATTATCAGACAGATATTTTGAATAATGAAGCGTTTTTAAAATGCAATGGACTATTTCATAGTAAATGAAGATGACCATCACCATCACAGACAGAAGGGATGGCACCTGTGAAGACCCGCAACAGCTTTTACTCTGAGACTCCTCTCTGCTCATAAAGATTTCTGAGTCATGAACAATGTCCTGCACCATCCCCCTTTTATTCAGATTATGTCAGTTTTACTGAGTATCCCAAAGCCTGATTGCTTTATGGTTTTTATTTCCATGGCAATGTTTCATTAGAGTATAAACATGTGTGGGCAAAGTGGAGAGATATTGGGATCTGCCTGTTTGTGCTTACGAATGTTTACCATTAAGATGCTACAAAGCATCTTCAACAGTTCGTGCAATAGTCAGAAGAACTACTCATAGAAAGCCCATTGCCTCTCTATACTCTCCTCTCTCCACTATACTGCCCAGTGTTAGAAAAACAAGCTGGGGCCTCCCAATACTCCATCTAAAAGGATGTTCACTCACATACTAAGCAAGCAGTTTTGGAAAAATCTAGCATCTGCCAGGCACAGTCAAAATTAGGAAGAGAAGCAAGTTCTGTGTTCTGTTGCTTTAGCTTTTCGGCGCCCTTTAAAATCTTGCTGCTTCTTACCTTTCAGCTTTAGATATGCTCTTCCTTTGAGTGCAAAATGTCACCAACATTGATAAGGCCAGCTGCTGCTTCCAGAATTGCTTCTTCTTCTGCACAAGAGAGCAACAATGAATAAGGTTATCTCATCTAAACTATTCCACGCACACCGAGGTCATAAAAGTCATGAGACTTTTAATAGATTTTAAATATTCATACTGTATAGGGATTTTTAAAGTTCTCTGTAGAGTGAACATCAGCAGCACAGTGACATTTATAAGTATCTAGAGGCTGAATCTACAATTTAAAAAAAACTTAAAGTTTTGGTTTTTTCATTAATATTGGAGTACCCAGAGTATATCAAAATGCACTTAAATACTTAATGTTAGACTATGAAAATTAGTTGGTTCCTTGTACTTTATGATTTCTAGAACATAAATCTCTTAAAACACAAACATATGTATGGAGTTATGATGTCTTAATTTAGTTTTTTTTATAAAAATTGAAATGATGTTATTGGACCAAGTTCCAATTCTTGTCCTCGTTAAGCATGAATATTGTGGGACTATGTCAAAATGGAAACAATCAGAGGAGCTGCAGATGCTGCTACAGCAGAGTCATTGCCACCATGTAGTTTGGCAGAGACTTGAGGCAGGTCAAGTATGGGGGAAGCTTCATGATGGAAAAGGAGAAATGTTTATGGTATGATGAACTTGGAAGATATGGAAAAAGGAAGCTACAATTAAATGAACTAGAAAAAAATACATCTATTTGGTTTGTTTGTGGATCATGATCACCTTTCTATCTCTGGATCTGAATTCAAATCTCAGAAGCAAAATAGTAAAGCCAGTTCCCACTGGCCAAATACGGACTGTGGCAGCAATTTGAGAAGGTAACATTTAGGCTGTTGGGTCTGGTTGCAACTGAATGTGTATGTCAAAAAGAATACATAGCCAGGAAATTTCTTATTTGTATAATCAATATCAATAAGAAATCTAAAATAATTATTGTGATAAAAGACACCATATTTGGCTGACAACATAAAAGTAAATCTTTATAAAATGCTAATTTTTAAAAAATATTTTTATGTTTTTCTTTGAAGATTTTATATAGCATACAACATAACATCGTCACACTCTCTCCATCCTAACTGCTCCCATGAGCCTCTGTGACATCTTCCTCTCAATTTCATGCCCTCTTTTCATATTTACTTATTCATACATCTTAACTCAGCACATCCAATCAGTGCTGCTAATGTATTCGTGAGTGCTGAGTTTCATCTGGGTGTGATGGAGAAGGCTAATAAAGAAACTGCCTTGGCCCATCGGATAGGGCAAAATTTAGATAGTCAGAGTAAACAGAACAGAATGCTGGGAGGAAGAGGAAGTGAGCTCAGAAATCATTCAGCTCCTCTCAGAGCCAGACGCGATGAAGCAAGCTGCCAGGTCAGACATGCTGAATCTTTCCCAGTAAGCGAACCTAGCAGTGCTACACACATTATTAGAAATGGGCTAAATTAATACGTGAGAATTAGCCTAGAAGAGGCTAGAGCTAGTGGGCCACGCACTGTTTAAATGAATACAGTTTGTATGTTGTTATTTTGGGTTTAAAGCTAGCCAGGAGACCAGGAGGTGGGACGGCAGGAACACAGCCTGCAGCTCCTACTACATGGGTGTAGAGAACCTACCAGTGGCTTCACTCCTAAAACAACTTGTGGTGTGGGAGATCCTTCTGACTATGTGTTGCTTTTATTGGTTAATGAATAAAGAACTGTTTTGAGTCTATGGCTGGGAAGGATAGAATTAAGCAGGAAAAGCTAGGCTGTGTGCTGGGAGAAAGAAAGGCAGAGTTAGAGAGAAGCCATGGAGCCACCAGAGATAGACAGAGGCTGGGAACTTTACCTGGTAAGCCCCAGTCACATGGTGATAAACAGATTAATAGAAATGAGATAAATTAAAATAAGAGTTAGCCAATAAGAGGTTAAAACTAATGGGGCAAGCAGAGATTTAATTAGTACAATTTTTGTGTGATTATTTCAGGTCTAAGCTAGCCGGGCGACTGGGAACCAACAAGCAACCTCCCTTGCAACAAACTTGACTTTCCCTCCCCTAAGAGCAGTCAGCTGCCCATATCTCCTCAGTTAGGAGTGGAGCCTTGGGAGCTAGTCTTGTACAGCTAACCAGAGACGCTATGAGTTCATATACACAACAGCATGTCATGCCCAGAGACAGCACTTCATAACAACCCTGACCCCATCTTTTGACTTGCTTATTAAACAGGAATACTGATGCAGTAAACCAAATCAAACCGAATGTTGTAAGAGCTGTGGGCTGTGTTCCTGCTGTCCCAGCTCCTGGTCGCCTGGCTAGATTATGCCCCGAAATAACAACACACAAATTGTATTCTTTTAAACACTGCTTGGCCCATTATATCTAGCCTCTTCTCGGCTAACTCTTGCACCTGGACTAGCCCATTTCTAATAATGTGTGTAGCACCCCAAGGTGCGCTTACCAGGAAAGATTCAGCATGTCTAACCTGGCGGCTCCCGGGAGAGGGGAGCATGGCCTCTGTCTAAGGCATATTACCTCACTTCCTCTTCCTCCCAGGATTCTGTTCTGTTTACTCCACCCACCTATATTCTAAGCTATCAGGGCCTAGCAGTTTCTTTATTTTTAAACCAATGACCTTCCTCCATCAACTGAATTATAAATCAAGATTTATTAAAATAAACAGAGTTGAGTGAAACAGCTTCAGGGTGACTCTCAGGAAGACAGGAGGGAAAGCATGTGGTAAGTTTGGCCACCGGGTATTTAATAGCTGGTAGGTAGTCTTGAGCAGTTCTGGAGGAGGAGCTGACCGTGGTGCAATTACTGAGGGTCGGGGTCTAGAACAGGAGGAATGAAACTGGAGCAGAGCTTCTCAACGCTGCCAGCATCCTCCATTGTGGCACTGCAATTTGTTAGCATAAAAGTTGATAAAACCCTCAGATTCTTCAGCTTCTCACAATCAATACTCATATCTAAGAAATCATTTGATTTGATTCAAGCAAGTGCTTTCTTCCCTCAGATTTAGGAAAATAGCAGATTAGAAGAGTAACATGTAAGAAAGTTAAAGTGACCTTAGGAAAATCATAAATTAGTGAAGATTGCTTTTAATAACTGAAAAGAAATGGACTATTTAAAAGACAGGCAGGATTACTAAAGTATGGCTTCTGGTTACGTTTATAAGAGTATAGTGATAAACCACTTCCCCAGGTGCCAGATCTAAATGGGGCTAATCATCGAACCTGGAAAGAAAAAAAGATTCACAGAAAATTCTCAGATTTAATTTATGTTTAATACTTATATCCATATTTTTCCAAATCTCAGGGAAAAAAAATAAGTAATTGGAGCCTAGACTGCAAACAACTGGATGATGACTGTCAGCGCACCTGGCAGAACTAAATGATTTACTAACAAGCTGCCAATGTTTTTATCTCAATGAAAATAGAACTAACTAGCAAAAAATATCATATGCTTTAAAGGCATATGAATAACTCCTCGTGAATTGGGAAATGGGTTCTCATTTTCAACATGTATTTAATGGTAAAAGGTATCTTCTAAATACACAGTGTGACTCAGAGACAGTGAAAGAGTGCTCTGCAGAGACCCATCATCACACTGTCCTTGTTCCTTCTGGAACACCGGTTAATATATTTCTAAGAGGATCTTTTATATGCCTAAAATTTTAATCTATAAAACTTTAAAATGAACTTCTTTCCCTTAATCTGTTCAGTGATAACACGAGGCACAGCATAGCTTATTTTGAAGAAAGTCACAAGGTTCAGGTGAGACTATACCACCTCAGGGGTTTCCAATGTCAAGAAGCCGGAGAGTCCAAGACAGTTCTAGATCTTCCAGAGGACGGTATTGCTCTCTTGAGAGGTGAGGCCACTACACTTTAAACTTCAAGAAATGCTTCTTTTAAAAAATAAAAGCTAGGGGAATGAAGAATGAATACATTACCTTAGAAGAAGCCAATGAGTACCACTTTGCCTAATGTAATGTAGAGAGTGAAATAATTATTTTAAGGCTTTCCTGAAGAATTGGCGACAACTCCAGACACATATATCTTATTGCAAGAATGAAGAGCAATGACATTTCCTACGGGAAGGTTTTCAGCTGTGTTTGCACCCAATGCAGATTTGTGGATCTATGCAGAAGATATGGATGGCACACTCAAATTATATTCATATCCATAAGCTAATTCATGTTTACAAATGGGGCAGCTATGACATTTCTGGCACAGTTTAGATAGACTTTAGAATGAAAAAAAGAAAGACAAAGAAGTTAATTGTACCCTGATGTTCTCAGAAGAAAATTACAGTGGCTGACCCCAAAATAACAGATTTGCTTATTCCTGTGTGAACACTCTCAATATGAATCAAGGCATCACCCTGATCCCTAATTAGATGAAGCTCTTTCTGCACACTCAGCATTCCATGTTTCATCCTTATCATGTTACTCTTGGAGTATGTTTTAGTCTTTGGAGTGGCAGACACAGAGCCCTCTCTATAACAGAATTGTCCAGATTGAGCCAGATGAATGAAAATTTACCTCACAGACTCTGAAAGCCTTTTGAAAGCTGCAATGCTTTCTCATTCATAACATTTGAGCAACTTGGTGACTGACAAAGTTACTACTGAGTAAATAGCTGACCCTGACCACTCGCTCCATTTATAGACACTTCCAGACAAAGTTTTACATGAAACGGAGCAGGTTTTGATTTGAAACACTAAGAGAAAACAACATTTTACGATAAACGCTATTTGAAAACATAGTCCCACCTGAGGAAAAGAGACCCTAAATTCAAAGCAAAGAGTTTTTTAAAAGAGAATGGGAAATATCAGCTTGATTTTCTGCTGTAGAGTTCGGTATCACCCCAAGGAAACTAACAAGAGAAAGTTCTAGAAGCTAACAAGGATTGAGAGAAAGACCTTGGCATGCTGTCAGTCAACAAAGATAACCCAGAAGAAAGTTTGCTACTTCACAAAAAGTCCGACTTCTGTCTGCAAAAGTTGAGTAAGTCATGAAAGTATCATCTCAAAGGGTGGAAGTAGGCAGAGATTCAGATAAGGCTTGGTACCTAGGAATTTCACCAAGGAGTAAGAAAGACTTCCACCAAACATGCAAAACAAATCTATACAGATGTGACAAATTCTGGAATAAAGAAATGTAGGGCAAGCTGGAAAAACTTGTCACTAGGGAAATCAATTGATAGCAAGCTGTGGCTAATTTGCGGGTAAATGAGACTGCTGAACTTGTCACAAGACTATTGCATCCTATGAGTCTGACTATAGTTACGTAGTAACTTATTTTTTAAAAGATGTGAGATGCTAGGTAAATTCAAGGCAAGAAACAGCCTTAAACATTATTTGTAAAATCTAACACTACCTTTTGATATGATCAAAGGAACAAAATAAAATATAGTGTGTAGGGAGCTCAGATTGCTCCAAATAATCAGAAGACACATGATGCGCAATTGCAGTGAGTGGTCATATTTTCAAGAAAACCCAGTCTTGAAATGGTTTCACCCTGGGAGAGCGTAAGTCAGCCCCTTTTAAGCATTCCTAGGGAAATTCCAGCTGTGCTTATGTGTACTCTGAAGTGGATGGCTATAGACCGTCACTGATACAGGAATCATTTTATGATTGATCCATGACAACTGGTAAGCAACTGTGATTGCTATGTCAGGGTTCTCACTGAAAATAGCAAGAACAGTTCCTGCTTGTTGTCAGGTAGGACCATGATTGTCTTCCAGACTGGATGTATTTCCTGAGGGTCTGGTTGAAGCCAGACATGAGTCAGCTTAGGAAGGTGGAGTAATATAGGACAGAAGTCTTAGCAAACTTGCTCTGGAGGAAAAAAAAAAAACTGTCCCTGGTTCCTTAATTCCCCCCTTAGTTGTAACATAAGTCAAATCTCTAAACTTATTTGAATTTTGTATCATTTGTAGGTAGAGGCCTATATTGACTGAAAAGAACTATTAATTGTACTGGTGTCTTCTTTTATATTACAGAGGGGTGTGTTAATATGTGGTCCAAAATTTTAAGTTAGCAATAGGATTAACAGGGGTCCTGGCAATGCTATTATTAAGGTGGTGTTCCAAAGGGACCATGAGAACAAGGTTTCATGCCGATTAGAGCTGTCCCTCCATTGTTTTTCTTTCTTATGTAACCTTTTTTTTTTTTTTTTTTGCATCGCAGACAATGGACAAATATTTATCACCCCTGAGTTGTTAGTGTGGAAGGGACATTATTCTCCTAAACCGAGGCATAGTCCTCCCTGTTGTAAGAGAAGGAGATCTAACCCCCAGTGGTTCTTTGACACTATTTCTGCTAAAGAACTGAGACATGATTCTAGATGTGAAATCTATTTTTCTAACCTAGCCAGATCTTGATCAATCAGGGCACCTAAAGCTTTGTAATTTTCATGTTGTAACACAAGGGCAGTAGTACCTATTCTGGTCACCCCAACTATCGCCCAACATTACCAAAGACTGCTAGGAGTGCACTCAGATAAAGAAACCTACTTAAAACAGTATAAGAGATCCTTTTGAGAGTTTTTGTTTTTCTTATGTAATATGATCGTGAGGTTTGCAAGAGTGAAACTTGTTGATGGCACTGTCTCCTTGTAATGGCAAAGGTTTCCTTGTCTCAGAATATAAAGTCACCAGGGTTTACCTCCATTCAAAATCTGTACTCTAATCCCAGGGCTCACATATCAGTAAATAAGACAGGGGCCTGGATTAAAAACCTTTCCACTTTAAAATAAACAAGTAATTTATCATAGCATCGATTTTAAAAAATGTTGGTTCTTAGTGATTACCTGGGCAATGCCAAGATTTCCTTGTATTATTTTCTGAATTCACTTCTAGGGTGTCTTGGAAAGGAGCATCTCAGAGGTGCCACTCTTTGGGTCCAGAACAAAACACCTGGACCCCATGATCTTCCTAAAAGCCTACCATGAAGATTGGTGCTGATGTCCAGTCAGTGAAGCTTGCTATGGGCCACGTGCTGCCCCAGGCACTCGGAGATGGTGAGATTATTGGCTTTGTTCAGGTCATTTTATTTAGATTGAGGGCAACAGCCTCTCCACGGTAGATTTCAAGTACTCAAATCAGCAGTTTGGGGCAAAGAGCCCACTGCAGCTTACACAAACAGAATGACCCACTTCTTCCAACCAAGTGGCATTTTATTAACTCTAGAAGCAGGAGCTGCTGCAATATTAGGTTGCAGATGCTGTTGTTGGTATTTGCCTGGTTGGTTGCTGCTTTTCCTGTGTCCTTTCCTCAGTTATCCACCAACCCATTATTTGTTAGGAAGAGTTAGAAATAATTTCAGTTCATAGACTTTGCCTTGTTGTGTTCAGAGTTCCCAGGATGGAAAAGATGAGTTCCAAAGCCTCCATGTAGTAACTTCACCTCACAAAATCCACTAGACCAGGCAATTATCTAAACTTACTGTTCTGACTTTTGAGTTCCTTAACTGATAAAAGCAGGTTGCCTACTGACTTGAATCATCCCAGAGCATTGAACATGCTAAGCTATTAGATAGAGAGACCAATTACAAAATTAAAACTGTTATGTCAGCTGCTGTACAGCTTGGCTTAGTTCATAGTTCTTTTTCATGGCACTGGTGGTTCCAGCCTGCAGGCAGCAATTGCCAGCCACTCGTCTGTACACCAAGGACTAGCCCAACTGAGAGACTACAGGACTAGAAATTCACATTCAGCTCCTTGCCCAGAACTTTATGTAGCAATTTCAGACCCTGTGTTTAGATAATTAAGCCTCTACATTGGATGCCACATGTACATGTATTTTTCTTCTGGCTGCAAGCTCACAAATAATGACGTAGATACCTGTTATTAATTATGCAAGCTTGTCTCTAACATAGGTTTGTTCCTAAGTAGTTCTCTTTAAACCATATCTTTTAGTCTACATTCTTTTATGTGGTTCAGTTATCATTATTCTGTACTACTTTTTCTGCTTCATCTGTGTCTGTTTGGCAAATCTGCTTATCTTCTGCCCAGAGTCGTCTCTGTCCCCAGAAGTCCCACTTAGTGTTCCTGCCTAGCAATTGGCCATTTAGCTCTTTATTAAACCAATCATAAGTCACCTTGACAAAGAGACATCTTCACAGCATAAACAAATAATCTCAAACAGTGTTCTACTTAGGGTTTATATTGCTGCAATGAAACACTATGACCAAAACAACTTGGGGAGGAAAGAATTTATTTGGCTTACACTTCCACAGTACTGCTCTTTATCAAAAAAACAATCAGGATAGGAACAAAAATGTAGCAGGAACCTGGGAACAGAAGCTGATGTAGAAGTCATTGGGGGTGCTTTTTATTGGCTTGCAAAGATCGCTCTGTTATATAGTCCAGGAACACCAGTCTAGAGATGGTACAACCTAGAATGGACTGGGCCCTTCACTGTCAGTCATGAATTAAAAAAATACCTACAGGCCTGCACAAAAATAGGTCTTATGGAGGCATTTTCTTGATTGAGGTACCCTCCTCTCTAATGACTTTAACGTGTTTCATGCTGACATAACATTATCCACGGCAGTGGGTAAAGTTCATGCCATGTAAACATGATTCCTAGTATCCAGATAAAACTACGCATTATGGTATGAGTCTGTAACCCCAGCACTAGGGAGGAGAGAGTGAAAGCAGGTTGTGATGCTCATGGCTAGCTAGTCTATCTGAAATAATGTGAGACCACCTCAAAAAGTCAGAGAGACATACTCAAAATTGAGGTGTGGCCTCTACCGGCACACATAGGAAAATACAACCCTGGTACAAGTATGGACTTGTTGGAAGCAGTGTGCCCCTGTGGGGGAAGACTTTGAGCTTTTCTATGTTCAGGATATTACCGAGGGTGTTAGTTGGCTTTCTGTTCCCTGCAATACATAGAACTCCCAGCTGCTCATGAGCCAACTCTCCCTGCATGCCACCATGCTTCGCACCTTAATGATAATGAACTGGACCTCCGAAACTAAGCAAGCCCCCTCAACTAAACATTTACCTTTGGAATAGTTGCCATGGTCATATTTCTTCTCAGAAATAGTAACCCTAAGACACTGAGGAAATGTAGACCATGTGGGAGAAGACGAGAAAGAAGAAACTAAGGTAAGAATATAGTGATGCAAAAATATTTCAATAAAAATGTTCAGCAGCAATTTTCATATTATGTAGTTTTTCTCAATTATCATATTTAAAATCTTCATAAATCAAACAAAATTTAAATTACATGAATATAAATATTTTATTTAGTAAATGGGCCAATGAACTCAACCAGTAGCTTTTGAAGTAGATTTTTCTTGTTGTTGAAATAGCTGTCGTTTTTATAGTTTTACAGTTGAAGATACGTCTTCTCGGTTTTAAAGTTTGCTTTTGTACAGTCAGATCATAACTTTACACCTAGAGATTAAATTAAAGAAGAGGCTCAGAGATTTTCCAAGGTTTATGGAAATTACACAGTAAGTAAATACTGATTTGAGACAGAATTCACCTGGCATTTCTTTATTAGAGCTAAAAATCTGTGTTCTTTCTACACTTCACTGCTTCTCCAAAAAATAATTTTCTGCAGAGGAATTAATTTATTGTGCATCAACAAGAAATGCAGAAATGACCTTGACACTTGGCTTGTCAGATTTCCTCAGCTTCTTGTGAATTGAATCACTTGAAAAGTTTCCTGAGGGACATAACATCTAAAATTGACCAGAGCATGTTACTAGCCCATTATCCATTCGCGCCCGTGAGTTATAGAAGTAGAAGGTAGAGCATAAAAATACAAACATGATTTTGATCATTTATCATGAAAATGGCTTTTCTATTGATGAAAAGTTGCTCAGAATATTAAACTGCATACATAAAATCGTTTCATCTTGCACTGCTGATTACGTTAATTTCTTCTGATGGACTGAGAGGAAATATAAGCAGATAGGCAATGTGGTGGCGCACAGCATATCGTAAGAGTTTCACTAAATTTTTCACTTGATTTGAGCTGTAAAAGTTGCTTCTCCTTTCAGTGTTTATTTGGAGACCCTTCCAGGGGGAAGCCAAAAAAAATCCCTATGAAAGCAAGAAAGAACTGAGGTTCTGCAAAGGATACATTTCACTGTTTGGTAAGATTAGTGATTGAGGCCCAGATAGCAAATACTTATCTCCTCCTCTTTTCTTAGCAACAAATCTCAGGTTTTTTTTCTAGTAAGTAACTTGCACAGATACAAAGCTATAATGCATGACCCCCATGCAGTAAAGATGGCCTACTAGAAATAAGTAAAAGAAATAGAGAGGATTGGAAAAATCTCATGAGAAAACCGTGAAGTCTTTGTATGTTGCTTTCTCATCCTTCCTTTGTGAAACAGACGCTGTGATTGGAATCCTATTAGGCAAAGATTATCCTAAAGACGCAACTTATGCAAGGAATGTTAAAATGAAAGACAGGAAACCCAGGTTCTTGATTAATATAATTATGAAGCAGCAAAAATAACTCTGGATACATTATTCATAGTCTTCCAGTATGTAAGTAAACACCTATGGTGGTTCAGACGCCATTAGTGTGCTCTTTGATTTTTGCAGCCAAATGAAATTCTAAGCTGATGCAATTCCCCACTTTTCCAGAATTCAGTGGAAAACACCACTAATAAGTCCTTGTCTGAGAACTGGACTCCCTCATCCAGAGCACTCACTTTTGCCTCTTTAGTCTTATTACATATGATTTGAAGTTTTTATGATTATTTTCCTCATGAAACTGCAATGGTGAAAAAAATGACTATAGGTGATATCAGCAGTCAGCAGGCTAAAATGGAAAAAACTTCAAGTTTAGATTCATTGATAATTTCTTTGAAAGTCAAACTCGGAAATTTATCATCCAGGTGCCTGCTATACACACAATTTGTTATTCTACTAGTCGGTTGGGAATTACATCCACCTAATAGAGTATAGCAAAATGTTACGAAGCTTAAGGACATTCAATACTAGTGAAAAATATTTTAACATTTAATTACTAAAAAAATATGCGAATGATTATTGAGACCACAATAAAAGTTTTAGTAGTATCACTCCAACTAAACCATAATTCCTCTCATTTATAATGCTTACTGCGATTCACACTTTTACATATGCTTGTCTTCCCTGTATATTCTAAACTCTTTGTACTGCTAAGAACTCTTCAAAAGAGTGCCCAGTCAAGAAAAATTTGATATGACTTCCACAAATATATATGTTTCAAAAATGGCAGGAAACATGTCAGAGAAGATGGATCTTAGCACCTGAGTTCAGATTTCTTTATTCCTATAGTGATTAAAGAACTGTCTTCTGCATTGTATTACATTTCAGTAGACCTTAGTCAGACACTGCAGATTATTACTATTTCTGGTTGATATATACGTTCTGTGTTAAGCCTTGAAGCAATTGAGCACATGTACGGTCAACTTTTTCTCTACTCTGATAGGTATCCGTGTTCAAAGATTGTTATTGGCATCTTAGTAGACAATGAAAAAAATGCAATCCTACAATGGCTGCTGCTACAAAATTAAATGTAAATGAACCTTAACTATTAAGTTTCAGAGTTTCCTTGACATTATTGTTTAATAATATGTGAAAATCTTCTTATAAGTGACTTCTAGTTAGTCTTTTTATGATTTAAGAATGATTTCAGCATTTCATATATAATTGCCAAATTCTTATGCAACAATAACATTAAACAATTAGCCAAAATGCAGAGACTATCACACAAATCACTAACAAATTCAAATACTTCATGATTAAGTGCTTCTTACATGCTGATAAGGAATATATGGAATCACCATACTTACTACATATATATAATTTATGTTAATGCATTAAACTAATACACTGATGAATTGCTCTGTGTTCACCTATAGTGCCAAATTTGAGAGTTGGGAATGATTAATATACACCACCTACCTCCAAAGTGTCACGGTCTAATAATGGAGAATTGCAATACAATAGTTTGTGTGCATGTGTCCTTAAACCTATGTAATCTCTCTCACACACACATGCACACTGTGAAATACTCGAGAGTGTATGCAAACTGATCAAAGGGTGTTTTCTAGCAGAAACTCTAGAAAATATTTTGAGGAGGAGAGATGCTTTATAATTTTACAGTATATATATATATATATGTATATACATGTATACACATATACATATATACACACATATATTTATCTATATTGGAAACGATTTGAAGAAATCAAGGCCATGGAAAAGCAACAATTACACATAGTGTATTTTGAAGGCTAAAGATGCAAGAGTCTTACTATGTTGAGGGCATTGTTGTACAGCAATGAGTAATGATAAACAAATATCCACTGACAAACCCTTTGAATTATAGAAATGTTTACACAGAAATAGTGTGCAGATAAGGAATACAATGCAATGCTTTAACACATTTGTGCACTGTATAATATCAAAATCAGACTATGCACATTTATCTTCTCACATCTCTATTTTGTTCTAAATATGTCGCAGATATTCTTAGCATTAAATAATATTTCAGTATGTTTATTTTTTATTCATATTTAAGGGGTTTGATGTTTATTGAATGACAAACCTAAAATTTTAATTGCTATCAAGAATTCACTTTTTAATTTAAGAGTTGGTACTTGGAAATCATTTATATAAATAGTAAAAACAATTTTCTTTCTTAAATGTAGTTTTGACTACTTTAATTATTAATATCAATTGTTAGCCAGTTTTTTCTGTCCTGAAATATTAAATTTATATTATATGACTCCATAAAACATTTAAATACTATCTTTTAAATATTAAGTGAAATTAAATAATAAGAGATGACAATTTAAAATCGGGAAAAATAGTAAAGCAAAAATATATGTAAAATGTGAGAATATTTTTTTATATTTGTGCAAAAACTTCTCAATCAAATATCCAAAAATAAGATTCAAGTACACAACACATCAAAAGTAACATTCATCCTAATCATGTTGACTTAATCCAGAGACGCAGTGATAATTTAACATATGTATATCAATGAATGTAAATATCACACAAATTGTCTCAAAGTCAGAAATCACAGGATCATCACAAAACATGCAGAAAAGACAATAAAATAATTGCAGTAGTATCTAATCTCTAATAGAGATACAAGCTCTAATGTATCTCTGTAATTTAGATTTAAACCTGGCATGTACTAAAATACTTTGTTCTTTTCAGAAGCAAAAATAGTTGCATTATTTGATAAAATTTTGTTCTATGAACTATAATTCCTTAATTATGAAATTCTCAAACAGTATGACAGCATCTAAAAGTACTTTCTGAAGGTGAAGAGCTAGCCATTCAGAGCACATGCTATTACAGAGGACGTGATTTGCTTTGTAAGATATTTGATTACACTATGTAAATATGTCACTGTGACTGGTTTAATAAAAAGCTAAACAGTCAATAGCTAGGCAGGTTGCATAGGCAGTACTTCTGGACAAAGAGATCTCTGGGAAGAAGAAAGGAGTTGCCAGCCAGATACGGAGGGAGCAGGACATGTAAGAGGAGAAGTAAAAGTCATAACCCATGTGGCAGCATGCAGATTAATAGAAACAGGTTACTTTAAGTTATAAGAGCTAGGTAGAGACAAGCCTAAACTAAGGCTGAACTTTCATAACCAATAAGAAGTCTTTGTGTGTTTGGAGCTTGCTAGTGGGACAGAGACTCACTGCAGGTTTGGTTCCTAGCACTCTTGTCATGGGATTCACAACCACAGGCATGTTGGAATTAACATTTCCTTCCAACTAGTATGCACATTTGTGTGTGTGTGCTTGTATACATTCATGCACCTGGGCATATGGACCTGTGCACACACATACGAAGGCCAGAGGTTGCTCTTGGTCGTCTTCCTCTATTATACTCCACCTTATATTTAGAGACAGGGTTGATCACAGAATCATGAACTTGCCATTCTAGATACATTGGCCAATCAGTTGGCTTCTGGATCCATCATTTCTCCTCCCACAGCCATCTGTGGGCTTACAGATACACACCTCCATTCCTAGCTTTTGGCTATGTACTAGGTATTTGCAGTCAGGTCCTCATGGCTAAACAGTAAGCAGTTTATTCCCTAAGCTATATTCTAAAACTCTAGCCTTGTGGAAAAGAAGGTTTTCTTTGGGTAAGGAATTATAGTATTCTGCAAGTTGTCAAATTATCATGTGAATAGTTTCTATCCTCTGTTTCAGGCTTGAGTATCCCTAAAAGTTCTCAATGAAAGCAAAGAACTGTCCAGTCTTTCACATTATTGTACACTGGTGATTACATAATTTATCTCATTTACTCATAAATGTTGAAGAAATTATACTTGTCATATTTAATATTGAAATATTAGATAATCTTCTTTTTTTGAATAATTTCCGTGAAACATTGTTGACTTATTGATGGAGGTAATAAAACAAATTTGCATAAATGAAAAAAGAGGGCAAGTATTTTTATGATCATAGGTGTTTGTAATATTATGAAATGGACAAATGAAGTAGTTCATCTAGCAATGGTACTGACTATCGGGGCTGAATATCTGAGTTCCGTCCTTGGGTACCCCGTGGAGAAATGATACCTACAATGTCCTTTAACGTCTATATGTACAAATAGCAATTACACACACACACACACACACACACACACACACACACACACACACACACACACACAATGTGAACACACACGTGCACATATACAAGAAATGTAAGTTATTAATTTATGAAATAGCCATGTAGTTAAGGAAGCATCTGTAAAATGCTAAGATACCAAGGTATGCCCATCTAACACCAACTCTTGATTTTTGTCATTTTACCAACCATGGCAATTAGAAAATATTTATACTTTTTTTGTCAAAATACTTGCTTTTTGAGAGGCTTCCGTTTTTTTCTTTTTCCTTATCGTTTCTTCCTATTCTTTTTATTTATGGCTTTGTACTGAAGTGATTCTTCCTTGCTACTTCTTGTTCACCATGCTTAAAATATATCCTCATTTCAGTCAGCGTTTTGTAGAAAGGTTTATTCACGTCTCGCAGTGGTCCTAGTCATTCTTCCTGATGCAAAGCAACCAGATGTGCCCCTGCATGACCTGTACCATAGTGGAAGCACATTCTTGTTACACCAAATAGGTGTCATTTTCTCTTGTACAGATGGAAACTGTAGTTAAAATTGTCTTTCCTCCTCTACCATTAAGTGCAGCACTGAATGATCCTTTTTTTTAGAATTTTGAAATGTCTTGGACTAGATTCTTCTGAATAATACCTCACAAAACAAAAGGACAGGCAACTGTTTAAATTTCATGAAAAATCAATTGGGATACACTGGGATTGCATCTGATAACTTTAACAAAATAACTCAAGTAATGCTTAATTAAATATAAAAATGAGAGCAAATATATTTATTCTAATATTAGTTGAAAATCATTGCTTTTCTAGTAAAGAGATTCCTCAAATTATGAATGAACTATGAGCCTTATTATTAGATAATATATTTATGTTCATGTTTCCTTTCTGAAATATTTCTTTAAGTGGTTGTGCTTCTAGCAACATTGATGGAGCTTCTGATAAATTAATTTCAATTTTAATCAAAATTCTCATTTACTAGACCTGTTATGGTAACAAAAAAATAAAATTTTGTTCTGATAACAAACAAGATATAATTTGAAACTGCCTAATATAATGAGATAACTATGAATTCAATAATTCTAAAATTAAAATTAAATGAAATTAAATGACTCCTCATAACAGATATAGTCTATTTGCCTCATGTTCTAGTTTACTATTGGCTGTTGTGAAAGACACCATGAACAAAACAACATAGAGAAGAAATAGCTTTTTTTTGAGGGGGGGGGGGTTCGAGACAGGGTTTCTCTGTGGTTTTGGAGCCTGTCCTGGAACTAGCTCTGTAGGCCAGGTTAGTCTCGAACTCACAGAGATCCGCCTGCCTCTGCCTCCCGAGTGCTGGGATTAAAGGCGTGCGCCACCACCGCCCGGCTTAGAAATAGCTTATTTTGTACTACCCGTTATAGTGTAGCACTGAGGAAAGCTAAGGTATAAATTCAAGGCAGAAACTTAAATGAAGAAACTGAAGCGAGGACCATGGAGGTTTCCTGCTTCTTGTTTTGCTCCCATTGCTTACTCAGTTGCTTTCTTCCCCAACTTGGACCACATGCCCAGTGGAAGCACCAGCTACAATGTGCTGGGCTCTCCCACATCAGCCATTAATCAAGAAAATGCTCCAGAGTCATGCTAGCAGACAGCTCCACAATTAAGGCTCTCTCTTCCCTGGTCACTCTAGTTTGTGCTAAGTTGACAAAAACTAACAGCACACAAAAATTCTGAAATTTAATTTTATAAAAGAAACACATTTAATAAATTTATAATAAATTCAGTTAAAAACTTGACATGAATCATTTTCATGTGGCTTATGGTTTTTAGATATATCATAATGTAAAATGTTCATATTTTTCTTTCAGAATATTAGAAGCTCAAGTAGGATAAGTTCCTTAAACTATGTATGCTTATAAACCTATGTGTATTGTATGCAACTTTTTGGTAAATAATTTGAATTATGATTCTCAAGGCCTTTATCAGACATCTTTAGTACTATTTATACTCTTCCAACCCTTTCTTTCTGTATTAACCTCCATCCCCTGTATTTAATTAAGTCTATTCTATTTTACACATTTCCCACTGACAAAACTCTAGTTTCAAGCACGGAAACCTGCTTTCTAGTTGTTAGGGGAATCCGAGGGACTCTCAGAACAATCAGGCTGTTTCTATTGACTCTAGTTGATTCCAAAAGGTTGAAAGTAAACCCATATTGCTGAAGACACCATACACTTTAGGAAAAAGATCTAGAGGACCTGATTTGAAAATCTCTTCCCTGAAGACTAGTTTTCACTACTATTTTTGTTAATTAAATTTGTTCTTAGACATTTTTTAAATGTATTTATTTATTATTTATACAGTGTTCTGTCTGCATGCCAGAAGAGAAAACCAGATCAAATTACAGATGGTTGTGAGCCACCATATGGTTGCTGGGAATTGAACTCAGGACCTCTGGAAGAGCAGCCAGTGCGCTTAACCTCTGAGCCATCTCTCCAGCCCTGCATGTGCATTCTGTCCATTTAACTGAGCCCTTCCAACTATTCCATCCTTTCCCTTTCTCCCCACAAATCTCTCTCACACATTCATGTCTATTTATTATGACCTACTTGGATTAATCAGAGCCACCTCTGTGACTGTGGATCTAGAGCTATGTATTGTAGCCTGGTGGGTTCTAGTCATTACATAATTAAAGGTGGTGATTCCCCTCACCCAATCTATCATTGGCCAATAGTTCAACAGTTCATAGTAGGGCCTTGGAGCACCCTGCTCCTGCCTTGACTTTGATTGTTGATAACCTCAGTTTTGTGTGGGCCCAGTGAAGGTAACAACAGTTGTGAGCTAATGAATGCTATGGTTCTATAGAGTCTAGAAAGGAACATTCTGCAGCCATCACCCCATTTTCCATGTCTTACATGCTTCTCACTCCTTCCACTTTACTTTCTGAGCCTTAGAGGGGTGGTTTAAAAATCTTGCTTGATATGTTGTCCCTAGGGAGTAAACATCTAGAATTTTTTTTCCATTTGGTATACATGTTTTAAAATTATTCTTAATGGATATTCAAATTTTCATATTTCATGCATAAATTGTGTCTTCTCTTTCTTTTAGTAAACTTGGCTACAGATATCAATCTCATCTTTTCTACTGGACAGTTCAATTTAATTGATTATTAGTATAATTATTTAGTCCTCCATTTACTAACTTTTTGCATTATCTTTTACTCTTTTCTCATTTTTACTTTTTGAGTTCACAATATCTTTGTTTTACAAAGACCTTGAGATTAAAATTAAACTATTTGAGATTTTTACAATTATTATTAAGAAAGCACTAACAGCTTATGTTTTCCTGTTAGAACTCTCCCAGTGTTTTCTAAATGCTCTGGTTAGTTATTTTCTTTTTATTTTAACCCAAAGAATTTAAACTTTTTTTTCTGATTTGCCCAGTGGCTTTCTGTTCATTGAAGAGCTTAATTTCAAGTCCAACGTGTTAAAGTTTCTCTTCTAGTTAACTCAAAGTTTTACCCCACTATCATCTGATTGCATAAAAAAAACTGAGTTGTTTATCTTGTATTTGCTATCAATGTCTCTGTGACCCAAAGAGTTTCACATTTTTAAGTATATATATATATAAAAAACAACCTCAGCTTCCTCTCCCTACTCTCTGCCAAGTTCCTTCCTCCCCTCCCCTCTGCCCTGTCTAAATCCATTCCTCTTCTACTTATATTCAGGAAAGGATAAGCCTCCATTGATATTAACAAAACATGATATATCAACTTGCAGTAATACTAAGCACTCAGTGTATATATATTTATAATTGCTATATCTTCATAATGGTCCTCTTAATTTCTTCTGATGAATTTATAGTTGAAGTCTACATTATCAGATATCAGAACGTCTATTCTGATTTGTGTTCAGCCTTTTTGCTTAGTTCACCTGATCTCATCCTTTTGCCTTCAGTCTTAGTACTCTTCTAGGAGAGTTTTCTTCCCTTGGAGACAAAAAGAGCTGTGCCTTGGTGTTTAATACAAAGAGCCTGCTTTTATCTCTTACCTGGGTAGTTAATCTCATTAACATTAACATAAGGTTTAGTTCTAAGATGGGTTTGATTATCTGTAACAGTTTTAGACTGTTGAAGCTTTCTTTGTTGTTTTATTTCCCTTTTTTTTTCACACAGAGGAGAGTTGCTTTAAGGGGAAACATGTGGTGCAATCGGAGGCAAAGAGGTCAGAGGACAATTTGCAAGAGTAGACTATTTGCTTCTACCATGTGGATGCTGACTCTCAAACTCAGGTTGTCAGGTTTAGAAGTAAGAATCTTTAGCAACTGAGCCATCTTACCAACATACCCATTCTACTTTTAAATAAATATTTCTATGCGTATCAGTGTTTTCCCTCTCTTATGTCTGTGTACCCCATGCACACGCTGCCTGAGGAGGCCAGAAAAGGGCACTGGATCCCATGAAACTAGAGATGAAGAAGGTTGTGAGCAACCATGTGGCTGCCAGGAATCAAACATGAGTCTTCTAGAAGAATGACATTGTTCTGAGCCATTGCTCCAGACTTTCTTCCATTTTTAGTGCATCTTTTGTTGTTACAGTTTTGCAGTTTGGGCATCTTGATTATAATGATTTTGGAAAAGTTTTTTTTTGTCATGTCTGTTTGTGGTTCTAAATTACTCTTGCCTTTGAATGTCTATAAATTTCCTTATATTTCGGGGAGATTTCAGTATAATTTCATTGAATAATTTCTTTATGTCTTTATATTTTATCCTCAATTCCTTATTCTACTCTATGGGTAGATTTTTCAAATTTAAACATTTCCTGGAATCCTTGGACATTGTGATCACATTAATCTTTATTATTTCGTGGTATTTTTGTTGTTTTTTGCTTATAAGATTGTTGTAATATGAGCAGCGGGGCTGCGTTCACAGCACCGCGGCTGCCTGCTAACTTATGCCCAAAATAACAACACAAAAACTGTATTCATTTAAACACTGCTTGGCCCATTTCTATCTAGCCTCTTCTAGGCTAACTCTCGCACCTGGACTAGCCCATTTCTTATAATCTGTGTAGCCC
>NW_004949110.1:3901218-3965597 GCF_000317375.1 Microtus ochrogaster
ATGTTGGATTAGTTCAGCAGCATTTATAAATAAATATCTTTTAGCAGCTGTTGCTCTTTCCTCAGCATTCAAATAATTCAAAGAGAGCATAACAGCATACAGTATCAAGATTCTCTGTGTATTTTCCATCTTTGTGCAGCTTTGTTTTAACCTCTATTTCATTTATTTTTACTTTTAACTTTTTGCTTTTTGAGACAGGTTCTCTGTATCTTTGACCTGGAATAACTCTGTATACCAGGCTGTCCTTGAACTCTCAGAGATCTGCCTGTCTCTGCCTCCCAGGCATTTGGGATTAAAGGCATAACCTACTACACGTTGAACTCACAGAGATCTGTTCATCTCTGCCTTCTAGGCACTGGGATTAAAGGCATGTGCTACCACACCTTGAAGTCACAGAGGTCAATCTCCCTCTGCCTTCCAAGTGTTGGGATTAAAGGTGTGTATTACCACACACAACAACTCTTTTCCTTTTTTTTTTACTTTACTAACTTCAACTTTTAGCTTGCATATATTTTTAACACACTGTAAACCATTTAGAAATTTTCTTTGTCTTTGAATCTCTCTTTACTGTACATCTCTCTTTTTCTGACCACATGAGTCTTTAATTTACCAAGCAATATCAGTAGGACTAAAGCCGTGGCTTTGCCAGCTAGATCCAGTCTCTTCCTTAGCTTTCCAGCCTCATGGCTGAGGTACTGGCTGTAGCCGTGTTTACTGCCACAACTCTATGGCATTTCAAGGTTCCTGCCAGCAAGTAAGTTGCAGCATTATGTCCACAGACAACACACAAGTCCTCTCTCTGTAGTTGGCCCTCCTGCCCCAAACAGTCAGAGTTTGCCCTGGCAGGATGGCCCAGAAAGCCGGAATTTTAAAACAACACAGGTTTTTTTCCTGCTGCTGAGTCAGGAAATTTTCAAAATGGAGGACGTACCTTTTTGTGCTAGCTCTGGGGCTGCCAGGTAAGAGCGGCACTCAGCACTTTAATTCTGAGACTGAGAGTGCAGCACAGAAATTCTTTTCATTCAAGTTACATCCAAATCTGACACGCAGAGCACTGCACAGTCTAAAAACACATTTCCATATGGTGGCAGGAATCCGCCATGCTCTCCCGCCTGCCTAAGCCTGATTCCTCTCTCTTCCCAGGTGCAGGCGGGGAGCACTGAGCCATCAGCATGGTCTTAGAGCACTCTCCTTCTGATCTCAAGTGGGAACACAAACATGCAGTCCCATAAATGCCTTTGAAATGCTTTAAAGCAAGAGTTTGCACTGGCGGCACAGTCCCAGGAAGCTGCGCTTTAAAATGACACAGCGGTGTTTTGTTTTGTTTTGTTTTGTTTTGTTTTGTTTTGTTTTTTGCTGCTATTGCCGAATCAGGAAATCTCTCTACAGTACACCACCAACAAACAGCAAAAATCTGTGTTAAACTCTCTCTCCCTTATTTTTAAGCCTTCTCAGGTTTTTTAAGTGGATTTAGTCGATCACGTTGAGCGCCATCTGTTGTAATAAGAGCGGCGGGGCTGCGTCCCCAGCACCGTGGCCGCCTGCTAGCTTATGCCCAAAATAACAACACAAAAACTGCATTCATTTAAACACTGCTTGGCCCATTTCTATCTAGCCTCTTCTAGGCTAACTCTCGCACCTGGACTAGCCCATTTCTTATAATCTGTGTAGCCCACGAGGTGGCTTACCAGGGAGATTCTAGCCTACATCCATCCTGGGTTGTAGCTTCATCTTGTGTGTCTCAGAGAGCAGAGCTATCGCCGTCTGCCCAGGAGAGGGGAGCATGGTGTCTCTCCTCCAGAGAGCAGAGCTGTCAAGTCTGAGTTCACTTCCTCTTCCTCCCAGCATTCTGTTCTGTTTACTCCACCCACCTATGTTTTAACCTATGAGGGCCAAGCAGTTTCTTTATTGCTTAACCAATGAAATCAACAGATTGATATATAACACTCCCACATCATAAGATAACACACACAACAGCACATCTGTGGAGATTAGCAGACAGAACTACTGATGGAAGTTAGCTGGTTATTTTCTTGTATCATATGGGTTGCAGGGGTCAAACTCAGATCATAAGGCTGAGTTGCAAGAACTTTTAGTTACTAGCCAACTTGCTGGCTCATTTGGGTTTTGTTGTTCTCAGTGATGGTGTTTTCATTCTTGAATATTTCAGATATTTTACCATGTCTACTGTACTTAATGTTCTTTCTCTAGCTCAATCTAGTCTATTGATGCTTTCTTTTGCATTTTTAATTTTACAGGATATATCTTTCATTTATAAATATCTTTTTACCATCCCTTCTTTCTGTATAATTTTCCCCTAAATCTCATCTTCTTTCTAAAATGTTCATCTTCTGTGCTGTCTCCTACCTATGTTGCAGACTGTCTCTCCGAGGCCATGAATTGATTTCTTTATTTTGTTCACCACTTCTTCCTTTTATAAGTTATTTTTTGAACTCTTTATCAAGCATTTTATCTATTTTGGTATTTTTAGATTCAGTATTTGAAGAATCGTGGTCATTTAGAGGAATCATTTTCTTGTTGCTTCATGTGTCTTCTATTTCTTTGCAGTAAGATACATATTTCTGTAGGATTTACTTAAGCAGAGTCTCAGTGACCAAATTCAATCCCAACAACACTCAGACTAGTGAAAATAAACCATGAAATAGACAACCCTGAACCAATCCAAATAGTGAAATACACTTAAAATAAGTCAGTACCAAAGACTGCCCACCATAAACTATGTAAATAAAACCAGAAAAGGTAATGAAGATAATGAAGCTTTCAAAACATTTAGATAAAAGTTGATTAGTTGGGTGAAATAAAGGACAAGGGTAAGGAAGCAGGAATAAAAATGAATCTGGGTGTGAAGGAAGAATAAACGACCAGAAAAAAGGAGGAAATGCTAAGAAAAGGAAAAAAAGGAAGAAAAGAGGAGAATCTAACAGAAAAAAGAAAAATCTGTGAGTAATTAGATACCCAAAGATAAATATAGAATTATGCTTCCTTTAAAAATAAGACTATTTTAACCCACTTCTGATGTTGCTGTAGTCCTAGCATAGCATGTACAATGTTCTGTTTGGGACCCAGCGCCACATCTGATGATACATCCTAGTCCTAGTATTGAAAGTTGGAGGTTGGAGGATCAGAAGTTCAAGGTCATGTTTATTTTCAACTACAAAGGGAGTTTAACCTTGGATATAGGAGACTCGTCTGCACACAAAAATATTACAAATTATCTTAAAATGGGACAAAACAGTGAGTATTAAGCATAAAACCAGACACATTCAGAAAATTTACAGTGGCTTCTTTCGGAATTTTCTTAAATCTAAGCCTGTTCAGAAGGATGGATGGTCAGTACAGATTAAAAATTTTGTTTCTTTTTTCAAAGATTGACATTAAAACTTGAGTGGCCCATGGTCATTACTACAGTAGCGCTACAGTCATGGGAGGGGGCATTTCTTGTTTGTATCCATGCTAATATCACTAATTAGCATTACCATGGTGGCCTGTGTGTCCAGAAGGTTCTCTCTCATTCTAGAGACTCCCCAGAAACACACCTCAGGCAGGATCACATCACGAGTGTATCAGGGTTTAAGCAAGGCAGATGGATCCTTGAGATTGGGATATGAGCTTGTATTCTAACTTACCTTTGAGAAAGAAAGGTTGTAGGGAGCGTCTCCTAGACCTAAACTTTAGAATTAAGTCCACTAACTGGAAAAAGAGTTGAGTAAAAGCATCAGAGTTATATAGAACTGCCTGCGACCTCTGGATTGAGACTTTAGTCTCCATAATAATCTCATCTTCTCCAACCCCTACGTTTCACACCCAAGACTTCCCTCGACAAGTGCTTCTCAGTTCCTCTGCCTCTAGCTCTCTCCTGACCCAATGGCCACCTACAGCCACTTTATACATAACACTATGATTGGGTATCCTCAAACCCCCTAACTTGTGATTCTTCTTTGTTTTCAAGTCACTGAAATAGCTTAGTATTAGATAATGTGTCCTGTTTCAAATACATTCTGAATATCTACCACTCTAAGGGAAGGGTAACTAACATTTGAAACAGTGATATTTCACTTGGCACTTATTCTACTTTCCAAATCTACTTTTGTCAGTGATGTATCTGTTAATGACAATTTTATCAGAGTTTGTAGCAGGCTTTCTTGAGCTCCCAAATTAAGACACAAGAGATTTATTATCCATTATGAATGCTCAGCCTTATCTTGTGCTTGTTCTTGTAACTTAGTTTAGCATGCATTTCTCTTCATCTGCATTTTGCTGCAGGCCTTTTTGCCTTTCTTTCATTCTATGTGTCCTACTCCATGTCTCCCTGGCTGGCAGCTGCCTGGAAGGCTGGTCCAGGCATCTCCCTCTCTTTCCTCCTCATTCTTCCTCTTTCTTCCTGGAGCCTAGACTCCTCCTCCTACTTATTCTCTTTGCCCACCAACCCTGCCTATCCCTCTACTGCCAGCTGTTGACCATTCAACTATTTATTAGACCAGTCAGGGACTTTAGGCAGGCAAGGTGAAACAGCAACACCTCTTCACGTCATTAAACAGATGTAGCATATACAAATGCTTTACATAGTTAAATAGATATTCTATAACATTGCTTAAAAGAGAAAAAAGCAAGATAGACAAGCTGGATGTAAGTAGTTGCTGGCATGAGGAAAACGAAAGAGAAGAAAAAGGAAACATTCCTCTTTGGAGGAACGGTGCTAGAGAAGGGGCACAGAGTGACAGAAGAATATAGGAAATGTCAGGGCAAGCAGGCTACTGCTTGCATTTCAGCTACTCTGGGTAGAAGATGCTGGAAAAGGTGAATAGAAAAAAAGTCACATCTTCTCAATCAGAACTTAGAAAATAGGAAGCTTTAGTAGAAGGGTCAGCAAAGAACTGCATTGAGAAAAGGATTTGGGGTACTTGAGTGGGCTCCTAATTAAAGGACCAGTTATTCCTCTCATGTTCTCATGTCTCCAAATAGGTTATGTTTTTATACCTTTGGGCTTCAAAGCTGATCTACTTCATATAACAAGATTTCTCTGTAGGAGACCAAAGAAGTGGATTGTTCCACCTTGACCAAGTCAGAGAGTTCAGGCTTATTCTTGCTCCTTCAAGGTTATGACAGGAAGTTTGAACCAGGGTGTGGCTACTAACAGGATATTTTGACATAAGGTGTGCCTATTTGATGCTTTGATGATTACTTTGTTACTTGTATCTAGATAAAGAAATTAAAGAAATCTTTTGTCTTCCCCCTACTTAAACCTATGAGAAATAAATACAGGCTAATACAGTATCTGCTGGATTGCCCTCTCAACTCTATTCTATGTATGTCTTTCCTATTTTTTCTGCCTGTCATTCCTTAATCCTCACACTTCCCTCCAAGCATGAACAAATAAGCCAGGTGAAACCCTGTTGATATTGATGCCCAGATGTGGAATATGGCATTTCTCTTTGGCCTTGTAAAGGAAAAGCAAGATCTACATCAAAAGGATATTATCACTACTGACCAGGCCATTTGTCTCAGAAGATTCTGACATTAATATTTATGTGACTCAAAGGTGAGGCCAAGTAAATGGGTGCAGAGGGAATGTTCACCTAGCATCCCCTATTATTCGTCCCTCCAGGTAAATGGTCCTTCATAATCTTTTTAGGATAGATAAAGAACACTCTTATACTCTAGTATACTCTTCCTTCTGAACATATGTGGACCCCACGTATAGGTCCAATATCCCTTGTTAACTAGCAAGAGTAATCTATTACAGTGGAATAAATGTCAGTCATTGCTTGATTCAGAGATCCAGCACCTGATATTGCTCCTCTGGTGGTAGTTTCTGAAGTCCCAATGCAATATGATCTAGAAGTGGATTTTTTAGATTCTGCAATAAGCAGACTTCACTATTAGGTTAGAAATATAATATACAAATATGAAAATAAGACTATAGTGATCAGATGCTCAAAAAGAGGTAGGAACAAAATAATATTAGGGAAAAACTCTCAATTTTGAAGCAAATTATGTAGCTGAGCTTTGAGCCATCTAAGCTTATGGAGCCAGAAAACCTGGTTATAAACCTTCTGAAGAACAGTCTCTATCATCCAGAATGACTAACAGAGATGCAGAATTAGATGGAGCATGGGCTCCATTCTGATATGATAGGATGATGTGGGAGTGTCATATATCAATCTGTTGATTTCATTGGTTGAGTAATAAACAAATTGCTTGGGCTCATAGCTTAGAAGATAGGTGGGTGGAGTAAACAGAACAGAATGCTGGGAGGAAGAGGAAGTGAGGTAAGACGCCTCAGAGAGAGACGCCATGCTTCCCTTGCCTGTCTAGACACATGCGATGAAGCTCCGACCCAGGATGGACGTAGGCTAGAATCTCCCTGGTAAGCCACCTTGTGGGCTACAGCAGATTATTAGAGATGGGCTAGTCCAGGTGCAAGAGTTAGCCTAGAAGAGGCCAGATAGAAATGGGCCAAACGGTGATTAAAAGAATACAGTGTCTGTGTAATTATTTTGGGGCATAAGCTAGCCAGGCGGCCGGGGTGCTGAGGACGCAGCCCCGCTGCACCTATTACAACAATAGGAGGCAATGTAACTGAATGTCTAATATAGTATTACCTTAAAACTTAGAGGAAGATATTTGGCATAATGCAGTATAGTAGTAAGGAACATGTAAGTGGTCATATCTATATCTATCTATACACACACACACACACACACACACACACACACACACACACACACACACACACACATATATATATATATATATATATATGGTTTCTTGTGGTGTATTATATAATGTCTTTTAAATAGGCATAAGGATACATTTAAAATTTTTTTTCTAGGGTTGGGAACCTGAACATGAACAGTTACTGGCTGACATATCAGGTGTGGGCATTAACTAAGTTTTATTGTCTTTCTTCCATAACATAGGCTGTTTGATTTTGTGTTATTTTTGTTTATCAGGCATTTGCCTTTTTATTTTTTTATTTTTGTAAACTCAATGATGACTGGCAAGGTTAAGGTATTTCAAATTTAACTTTTTGTTTAATATTATTATTAATTATTCTACTTTTGTTAATATTTCCCTGCTTTTCCAAGCAACATAGTTGGTTAAAATTTTACATTTTGCTTTTGTTTTTGTTTTTTCATCACTTTGTTTTCTGTCTGTCCTTCTTTTTAATTTCCTGTTGTGGAATATTTTGAACACACTCTGATACTCCCAGAACTTCCAACAAAATTAAACATTCATCTGGCCAGAATTGATAGTTTTTGGTCGACTCAGATTAGGACAGAGAGACACAGAAAGTAATAAGGGGGAGGAGGGGGGCTTAGAAAGATTTGAAGCCTTTCCGAAACTGGAAATATGGAACTGCAATGTCACCTGACCATTCCTCTGTTGCTCTTTGGATCCATTTGGTTTTATCAAAATATCTGACTCCCAAGTTTCATTTCATAATAGAACAATATAAGTAATTGCTTCATCTGACTCTTTACTTTCTATTATCTGTGACGCTCACATCTGATATAGTGTCTCGTCTTGCTTTCTCAGACTGTATTGTTATGTTTTGCTTACCTCAGACTATTATTAAGGTTGACTTTAAACAGCAAGCTGTACAGTCTTTGAAGCAAAGGAATTTCATCAGTGTCTTTATTTGAGGCTGTGATCTAGGCTTTGAAACCTTGTATGGAAAATACCTTGTAAAGGAAAGTGGGTTCTTCGAGATACCCTTCTAACTAACAGGCCTTATACCACAAAACTAAAAAATATGCAATTAGACAGAAAGGATGTGCCACCCAACACATCTTAAAGCCCAAGCTGAGAGATATAGATACAGTAATGTTTACATGACCTCAGGGTACATTGGTGAATTCATAAAAACACTTGGCTATCCTCAAAATTCATTTATATTTATGGATTTTTTTTGGGGGGGGGATCCCACAATAAGGAGTTCAGCAAACTGATTCCTTAAGGCAAAAGTTCCTGTGCTATGACATAAAACAATGGAGTGTTACTACCTTCCTAGACACTTCCTTTAGTACATAGAATATTCTGTAGGGTGATGGGAAATAGAAAAATGCTCCATGTGTATCTACAGGAGTGTGTAATAAATACTGAGAGTCTGAAAGAGGAGACTGACAATTTAGTGGGCAGGTAGTCATGGAAACACAGCCAAGTGTACTGAAGGTGACTGTTTTCACTATGGACAATACTTCTTCTTCCAGAGGTCTCATCCTTGGAAATCTTATAAAGAAAGCCCTAGACACTCAGAGCTGAAATTCCACCACTGAAATGATAAGGCACAGAGTAAGCATTTAAAGATTCTAGCACTTAATCCTGATACACATTCTGACCAAAGCATACACAGGCATTCTTACTACAGTCAGGGACACCCAATAAGGAACCTGGGTTTAGTGTCATGGGTATCTTTCTAAGCAAAGGTTGTGTTGAATTCAAGTACACAATCATACATCATTTCTCATTCCCTTTGTTTCACATTGTATTTGAGTTTATAAGAGTTAAATTAGATAAAAAGGTGAATTGAAGTAACTCAATTTGGGAAAAAAAAGAAATATTTTTCCTAATTGACACGATTATGAATAAAAAGCAATTTTTAAAAGCAAAAGAAGTATGTTTTGCAAGACTTCAGACAAAATAACAGCAGACAAAACTGATTATTTTCCTACATACTCAAATTAAATGATCAGAAAAAGAATTATAATATTTCAAACAGCATTACAAATATAAAATAATAATGGGTAAGACTAGAAAGAGTTGCCAGTGGTGAAAATAACTAAATTTGCTTGTTTCTCAAATATCTTAAAGCTTTGTTACTCTTAAGTTTTTACAGTAAAGAGTCTAACTTTTGCATGACTCAGTAGATTTCTTCACCTGTAACTTCTGGAAAATCTATAACATCCCCATCTTTATTGTGGTCATGTTGACTCAATTAGTCAACAACATCTTTTGAAATCACAGAGTGGCATTTCTATTCCTCAAAACCCAAATGGGTGTTTGAGACATTGCAATGAGATTGAGACAAGAGGACCCATTCTTTCAAAAAAATGCACATTTTCCTCTTTAGATCACAAACACCACCATTCTCATAAAGTGAATAAGAATGTAAAACTAATATCTACAAAATTAATCTTATATGACTTGCCTATGGCATTCTCCTGGCCTAACTGACCATCACTCTGTCATTCACTGCATTGAATTTTTCCCAATAAAAGTAAGAGTGATGGTTTTTCTGGGTGTTACTTGTTTCTCTTAGCTCAAAGGCTAACAAGTCCTTTCGTGTTGCCACAAATTAAAGGTTAATACTTTGAAGGGCCAGTCATTAAATAGGTAGGTGGAAATAGACAGAGGACAGAGTTACACAAATGGACCAAATTTCATTTGCACGTTCATACACTAACAGACATTTATGTTGACTGTGATATACCTAATTTGATTAATGGTCATGATGAATATGTCTCAGAAGTGATATTGTTCTCTCACATAGTACTATTTTGTTTTAGGAAATTTTCTATTAACTTTCTTAATGACTGCTATCAACTTACATTGCCATAGATTGTGCACAAGAGTTGTTCAAGCTTCACACTCTCAGCAACACTTACTTTGCATCTACTTAATGCAGAAACTCTTACAAGTGAGAAGTTATATATACCCCGCTGATCTCAAGAATAGTCATGTTGAATATATATATATATATGCTTGCTATTTGAATATCTTACAAGAAATATCAATGTAGCTGCATTATCTGTGATGAATTTTGTTCTTTTCTGATCTTTTGAGAAAAGTTTCTTTTGTAAATTAGGCTGGTCTGACCATCCTACACAGAGGAGTCCCTGACTACCAGATTTTTGTGTCTACATCCCAAGTACTAGTATTGAAGGCATGTATCACCATATCCAGCTTTACATGATGCTTAAAATGGACTATATGTTTTCTTGCTCTGAAATTAACTTTTTACCTATTTTGACATCAGTTCTAAGTCAACATGGTTCCACATACCTTATCCCCTTTGTAAAAATGGTGTCTCTATGCATTTACTATTTAGACGCTTCTCAGTTTAATGTAATACCATTTGCTTTGATTTGCTTTTGTTTTCTGTTGTGTTTGTTTGTTTTTGTTTTTAGGTGGGCTATATTCAAAGAGCCATTGTCAGGTCAACACCATGGATATTTTTATCTACATCTACTTCTAACAGTTTTACAGGTTAGTTTTTCACTTCAGGTCTGTGATCATTTTGATGTGATAATTGAACCCAGTACACAATCCTTATGAATGCCAGCATCTAGCTTTCTCAATAAAACTAGTTTTAAAAATGGTCCTTTATACATTATGTATTCTTGGCATCATTATTGAAAATCAATTCTAGATATTAGCTATTCTATGCAATGTTTTGTTGATAATGAATGCCTTGTTGTATTCCTGTGTCTGATATTCTGTTCTACCAGTCTATGGAACTTTATATTAGTATGCTAGTGCCATACCATGAGATCTAACTAATTTCGTGTTTAGATATTGAATTCAGGTAATGTTACCTCCTGCCTGGTCATTTCTCCCCAACTATTGTTTTATGTAATTTAAGATCTTTTGAATCTCCATATCAAGTTTAGGATTGTTCTATGACAGAAAGTATGGGAGGGAGCTAGAGTCATGGCTCAGTGGGTGACAGCAAACACTGCTCTTGCAGGAGACCTGAGTTAGGTTCTCCCATGTTCAACAGTTTTTTAGTGCCTGTGACTCCAGCTCCAGAGAATCTTCTGATATTTTCTGGCCTCTCTGTACCTGTGTTCATATGCACATGTACACAAACACAGACATACGTCACACAAACAGAAAAACAAAAAATATTTTTAACATCCTATAAATTTCATGTTGGCTGGCTTTTTGGGCCACTTGGGTATTGTGGATTAAGAAATGTAATTTTTCCCACTTAAGAGCATGGGGTATACTTCCATTTATTTTTATTTTCTTCAAATGTTTCTATCTGAATCTCTAAAGTTGCTTGTATAATTTTGCTTTTTATTATCTCAATGTATATCGTTAAATTTTCATATTGAACCCATTCTTACATTCTAATCCTATTAATGTGTTGTTGAATTGTGTCTGCTATGATTTGGAGAGGATGTTTGCATCTGTGTTTATCACGGGTATGTGTTTATTGTTTTTACTGACTTGTGCTGTCCTTCTCTGACTTAGGTATTGAATTAATGCTGAGCAAATCCACTAGGAAAATTTTATTCTTGACTAATCTGAAAATGATGATGATCAGCATAATGGTGATTATGATCTTGATGTTGCTTTTACATAACTGAGATTGTTATGAAGCCAGAGTTATCACTGGCTTAAAATATTTTGGAAGTATTTTTCTCAATGTTTTTGAAATTCTAATACTGTTATTAATTCTTTATATGTTTGGATAAGTTCAAAGATGAAGGCAGTAGTCCAGGGTTCTTCCCTGGAGGCAGTTTTGACTCAGCCTCTTGACTCATTTCTATTGTTTAGATCTTTTCTTTATGTTTCTGTATATACATGTTGTAAGTTTATAGAAATATATTTATTCTATATTACTCACTGTACAATTATATACTTGTACATACTAGGCTCTTATCCTCCAGGTTTTTATGGAATAAATGCAATATTTGCTGTTTCATTTCTATATATCGAGGGTTTTTTTTTTGTCTAGCAATGTGTTTAATAATTTGTTTTTCAAAAATGGTGATCATTTTTTTCCTTTTTGTTGTTTCCTTTGTTTTGTTTTCTAGTTTATTTTCCATTGATCTCTAGTCTAATCTTTGTTGTTATCTTCCTATCATTAAATTCAAGCCTACTTTGATATATTTACTATTTTTTTCCCAGGCAGGGTTTCTCTGTATAGCCTTGGCAGTCCTGAAAGTTAAGGCAGTGTTATAACATCTGTACACCTTTTGACTTAGGTATTTAGTTTAGCACTAAGCGTTAACTGTAGATAATTTCAATATTTATTTTGAAATCATATGAAATTAATCTCTGACTGTTTTGATTGGATTGGTAGAACAAGACACTTGAATGATTCAACAATTTTACATAATTCTATTAAAATTTTGAAAATAGGAAAACTAAAGCTATGTATAGAAGTAAGTGAAGTATTCTGTGAATAATATAAAGCAGGTAATTTTATGTTCATTATGTACATAAGGAAGATGTTTGCAAATGTCATAAAATGCACTCTGGTAATTTTTGTGAAACTGTTATTTACATTTCAAGGATATTCAGTAATGTATATGATTTTGAAACTGACCACTAGAAGTTCATGTGCCTTTTCTGTAATAACCTGTGCATTCCACTTTAATATTCTCTAACCTAATGAAATGTTTTAATATATAGCATATGTAATATGCGACCTACCTTTATAGCTTACTACCTGGCATTTTGAAATATAATAGAACTTTGTATTATTTCTACCTTTTGATTTCCAGACACATAATTGAAACTGGCAATTTAATGATTGCCTCTAACCACTAAGTTCAAAAAGATTTTCCTTTGATATGAGTGTAATTGGTACTATGGAATCTCCATGAAAGCTCACACCATTTTTACTAACAGCATTTCACAACGCATACCATATTAAATAGTGCCCCACCTCTTTATTTCTGTATATCAATAATAGTCCAACTTTACTTTCTAGATATGCTATCATCATGTGTCCTTTTCCTGTATAATTTATTTTTGCCTTTGGTTTTAAGCTTATCGCCTATTAAGAAAAGATTGGAAAACTAGCAAGTCAGCAAGAATAACATTAAAATATAAAGAACATTAGCCCTATGAAGGGTCTCCAACAATATGATTACTCTAGTTTTTCTTTCTGATAAAAACACACTGACCAAAAGCAGCTTAGAGGAATAAAGGGTTTATTTTATTTGTATATTTAGGTTATAATGCATCATTAAAAGAAATCAGGTATGAATATACGCAGGGATATATAGAAAGATGACATGGAAGAAACTATGTTTTCTCGCTCAATCTGTGGCTCACAGGCAATCTCATGCTTATCTAACTTTCTTATGCATCCTAAGACTATCTACTTAGGTGTGGTGCTGCCCATACTGGGCTGGATTTTCTTTAGTCAGTGGTCAGTAAAGACAAGGATTATAGTCCAGTCTTATCCAGGAAATTCCTCAGTTGAAGTTTCTCCCATCAGATGACTCTAGGCTTTATCAAATTAATAAAGCTAAGCAGGGAAGCATTTTAATGCTTTCTATCCTGTGTAAATAAACAGCACAAAACTAGCATGACCAATCATAAATATCTTCCCATTCTCTAAAAATGTGAAGTACTATTATAAAGTGTTGGTTTTAACAGCAAATACTTTGAAATTAATTGTATCTCTGGAAATATAGTGGCTCTTAGTGAGGATTTTCTGGTAATGGTTATTTATTCAAATTGCTGATGATGAAATGTAAAGGCCAATAAAGAGAGTAATTATAGCAATTGTATTAGTTTTGTGAAAGCTCAAACAAACCAAATGCTTACTGTTTTAAGAACATACACATTTAATGTGGAATCATTGCCTTGATGGGTAATGCTATGTCAAATTGAGTGGATGAGAAGCACATGGGGCATTAGCAAAGCGTGCCCCAGGATGTAGTTCTGAGTGCCAGACAGGATTAACTAAGTACAAAAGACCCAGTCTGAAAGTGGGCAGTGACATTCCACAGACTGAATCAAATGAGATACCCTGAAAAACAGGCATTATCTCTTTTTGTGCTTCCTTGTTACTATGATAGGAATTGCTATGTTTTCCCTCTCTCTTTCTCCCCCCCCCCTCTCTGTGTGTCTGTCTGTCTGTCTGTCTGTCTGTTGTCTCTCTTTCTCCGAGACACGATGTACAGGAACCTCTAAAAACAGGAACTAAAATAAAAATTGCTTTACCTTAAGCTTCTTTTCCTTGAAGATTGGCAAGAATTGCAACAAAAAGAACCCACTACCCAGTATAAAAACGAAGTTATCGTCATTGAGAGGTTTGAGGGATGGTTTGGCATTCTTGTTCATTCAAACAAATGGCACAATGCAGTTCCCTAATGTATTACTCATGTTCCTGTTTGGCTAATAGTTTGAGGATCAGAACCAGATCCAGCTTCTAAGGTCACTCGATTTTTGAGTTTGTGGCATCTTCTCTGTTTTCAAAGCAAGCAATCAGGGTTTAATTCCTGTCACATGCCACCCTCATGTAGTGCCTTGTTTATCTGGAACATTCTTCTGACTCTTTTGCTTATAAGAAGCATGATTTCAGAATGGATTCAACTGGGTATTCCAAAAAACATTCTCCCCATCTCAAGGACTGCCGTAATAACCTTATCACATTATCCCTCTCAGGATATAACATAACACAGTCCCAAGCTCCACAAATTAACATGTGACTCAACTTCATAAAGCAGAATTATGGTTGCCATAGCAATTATAATATAAACACTAACAGTACACCTCTATGCATCTACTTTACAAGTTTTATATGTGTGAATTAACTAAATTTTAAATGCAAAGAACTAAAATAAAATGTTACTATGACATCAAAGTTGCAGAAGATATATCAGGGTCTCTGCCAGAAGTTAGTCAATCAGAAAGTCAAGTAACTTTAACATAATTCTCAATGAACCAGACTTAAATATAGGCACCAGACAGTCTCCTCTTTGCAACTGTTTTTTTAATCCTTTATAAAGAATTAAGATATAGCTTTTAATGGAAATAGGTACAGAGGGCTACTTCTGTTATTTATTCATCCCAGAATCTTTCAAGAAATTAAAATAAAACTCATAATTTACAAGCAAATTCCTTTCCAAAAGAAAAAAAAGAGAAGAAAAAGAAGAAAGAAAGAAAGATAGATTTTCCACTTTTAATTTTCAAGTAGATATGTGATTGCCATTTTATCCCTTCAAAGCTTTTAAGGGGTAAATCAACAATTACTGAAAATCAGAATCATGAAGGATCCAATGATGATGCACAACTATGCTCTGAACAACTAGATGAAATGGGTGTTGGTTTCCATGGGACTAGAACCACAGAAAGCAAGAATGGTAGAGTAGCTCACATGCTCAGACTTCTAAAATTAGAACATGTGCATTCATGCATGTCTATTTCTTAAACCATTAGTAAATTCTAAAAGAGCTAGATTTCAGAGAAAGTAATAAATGTATATTGTTAAAACAAGAAGAATAGTTTCTTCCAATAAATTATTTTATAAATTCATTTTAAAATATTTCATGAAATGATTCCTAATGATATTTTGCTATAATTATAGATAGCTGCCTATCCCAATTGTCTTCAAAGAGGTCAATAACACCACAAGAAAACCTAGAGAATCAACTAATCTGGGCCCATAGGGGCCCACAGAGACAGACAATCAGGGAACATGCATGGAATTGACCTAGGTCCTCTGAATATATGCTACAGTCATGTAACTTGATCTTCTTGTGGAACAGTGGGATATAACTCTGGTATGGGGTGGTCCTCTGGAGCAGGGTTTACCCACTTTTCAAAAAAAAAAAAAAAAGAAAAAAAAAAACCTCTGAAAGAAAACTATCTCCCTCCCAAAAGCTGCCAACTGTCCTCAGCTGTTGTTCCTCCTTTCATCTGGGAGCTCATAAACCAGTCCTTCAGACGCCATCCCAGAATGGTGAATAGCTTGCTATTGTGCCAGCAACGACATCATGAATGCAACCACGCTGTTATCTCCAGAATAGGGTTTTGTGTTTGTCCTCTGCTATCTCTGATTATAACAGTCTTTCTGCCTTCTTTTCTGCAGTGTTCCCAGAGCCTTGTGGAGGAGGTGAAATATGGATGTCCCCTTTGAGGCTTGTATAACAGTCATAGTCTCTGAACTATGACAAATTGTGCAATTTTAGAATAGCTACCTTTCCACACAGTGCATATGCACACACACATACAACACACACACACAGAGACAGAGAGAGACAGAGAGAGACAGAGACACAGAGAGACAGAGAGAGAGAAACAGAACAATCAAACCACCACCACAACAAACCACACACGATTAATATTCTGACAGCCACATGGGGCGGAAGACTATTCTACTCTCTATGTCCACAGCAGTGCCGGTGGTGCCAGGAGATGTGGAAATCTCCCAGTGCCAGCTGGCCTAACCCAGAGTCCTCTGTCATCCTTAAAAGCCTCTTTAAATAAGTCCTGAAATATAGTACTCACAGAATTGTCTTATATGCGGTATTAAATACTATAACCAAACAGGCATATTAAAATAATGGATGGTTAAAACACAGAAAATGAAATTCAATAGTTTCAAGGTTAATGGTGACACATCCCACTTCTTAGGTTCTGTCACCACAGTAAGAAAAACATGCCTGAAGGTATTCCAACTGTTTACCTATAAATTGCAATAAAAAGTCCATTACATAGACCAGAGTACACTCATGAAAATCAATGAAGTCAATATAACTTTAAAAATAATCTTGTTTACAAATCCACTTACATTGCAGTATATGAAGCCTATATACTCCCTGGTATATAACTAGATTTTAGCTATTAGGTTAGCAGCTGAATAAACTAAATAGTTTGTAGATGAATATATTTGCAAGTGTGAAATCTTTTATTATTCTTTAAGTTGAAAGACTAGCTCTTTTTTGAGGTCCCCCTCCTTTCCTTTAACGAATAAAGAATGTAGAAAAGAGGGTGGATTAGAGAAGGAAGGCAAAAAAACATGACTTAGTTTGCATCTTAATTTAGCAATGCTGACTGAACAGCCCTTGCTTACATTTAAGTCTCAATTTCCCTAAGACATTTCTATTTTCTTGTATAAAACCACATCCAGTCAAGGTAGGTTTGCTTCCCAAGAGACTGTCTCTTTTCAAAGAATGGACAAACATTTTAAATGTTAAGGTAGAATGTTTCTAGGAAATAAATCTCTGATTCACTTTTTTTTATACTGAATTACCTTAAGACTTGTAGATATTTAAAATACTTTTTTTTGTAAATAACAGCCTTTTCCTTGTATTTCCCTTTTAAAGATTGCTTCAAAAGTCTGTTTGCTTGATGCCATTACTTTTAACTCTGTAAAATAAGACCATCATTTACTGCAGAAAAATAAAGAAAATAGTTTGTAGGTCTGCTTATACAGAAAGAAAAATAATTTTCATTAGGCATTCTTATAGTATATCTCAGGAGTAAACTGGCTAAAGTTCCTAACTAGAGATCGTAAGTTTCTTCTTAGGGAAATCTCTCATGGTACAAGTCTGAACACCAGCAAAAACTGAAAGGTCAGTTATCAGCAAGGGCTAAGCACGGTGATGTTATTTTGTCTCTGAAGAAAGCTAAAATGGGGCATGTGTTGCTCTCAAGTGGATACAGTGCATCATGGTGTGTGAAGAGGTGAAATTAAAGGTCAGGTTGTCTTTGGGGATAGTGAGAAAGCAACTTGACCTAAGAATCCATGTTCTACTTCATGGCCCAGCCTGTCTATAAAGACAGATTCCCAAAGGCAAAGCTACTCATTTTCAGAATAAAAGAAAACCTTTTAAACAACCCACCAATGCCTGGCTGTTCTAAGGTGTGTATTTTGCATTTAAGACAAAGGAGTTTTGGCCCCAAGACCTCTAATCATTCGTTTTACCGGATAAAACTGTTCTGCGAGAGCGCCAGCTATCCTGAGGAAAACTTCGGAGGGAACCAGCTTGGTTCTATTAGTCTTCCGCCCCTATACCCAGGTTGGACGACCGATTTGCACGTCAAGACCAATAAGGACCTCCACCAGAGTTTCCTCTGGCTTCACCCTGCCCAGGCATAGTTCACCATCAAATACTTTGGGAGTATCCTTACTGTGTAGATAGAATATTAGCAGCATGCAATAATTACATCCTAAGTTCCCAAGCAGAGGCAGTCTATTGCAAAGATCTTCTTTGCTGCCAGTTACCATAGGCTGTTTTTAAGTTAGAAAAACTGAATAGCAACACTGAATACTGTAGAGATGCACTTTGCTCAGTAATACTTGAGTTGTTGCAATATTTGATTATCCATTTGGTTGTTACAGAAAAATTAACTGTAATTGATGGTTGTTGCCGTAATAGTACATTGCCTGTATTTCTATCTCTAGTAATGGGCTTTATGTGCTAGATTTTAATATCCTTGAACCTGGGCATCTGCACAAGTCTTTTTTAAAGAAACATAGTTTACTTGCACAAAACTGATCAGTTTTGAGAGATCTTTAATGCCCTTGAAGTAGTTTTTGTGGGTGTGAAACAAATGGTGAGAATTTGAATTGGTCCCTCTTATTATAGTATTGAAATTAAGTCTACTTAATTTATCAGGTCATGTTCATGCCCTGATTTTATATACTTGTATCTATCAATAAACATTGTGATACTTGAAAAAAAAATAGGACAAAGGAGTTTGTCTCACATCTGCCACAGAACTGTGTGGCTGTGGACACTCCTCTGCTGTTACGGGTTTCAATTTGTAGAATGGCAGAGATTTGGGTCACTGACTATTTCTAAACCAGTAAATAGAGATATTTCTAGTTCTCCTTTCTAACATCAAAATTTACATGGGTCACCTGCTCCCAAAGGAGCATATGAGAGTCTGAAATCACAGGGTTAGCATAAAATTGCCACACGAATTACCATCCATAAGTTTTCTATATAAATCTTACCCATGTTGGAAGCTCTGCTAGCCTAAGTTTCAGCAGTTATACACCACTTAATCAGAGAACTATGCAGCACTATTGGGAATAGCTTACCAGAAACAGACCTCCAATTGAGACTGGTAAATGGAGATCAGTGACAGGAGAGAGGGTGGGATAAAGAACTTCTAGTGTATGGAAGCAACTGCAGAGTTAGAATGTGGGAAATGTAGAGGCGACTCAGCTGTTACTAGATGCATGAGATGAGTTGTTGAGAGATGCTTAATTACTTTTAAAAAATGATATTTCAGGTGTGAGGAAAATAAAATAAATTAACCAGGTATTTAGAAGTAAGACACTCCAATGCCTGCACCATTTGGGAGACTGAGACAGGAGGATTATATTGAATACAAAGCAACTCCAGGCTCTTCTGTACAGAAAGACATTATCACTCAAGGCAAGGGGATCCTACAGAGTGAGAAAATATTTTCACCATCTATACTTTTTTTTTGAGACAGGGTTTTTCTGTGCAACAGTCTTAGCTGTCCTGGAACTAGCTCTTTTAGACCAGGTTGGCCTCAAACTCACAGAGATTTGCCTGTCTTTGCCTCCTGAGTGCTAGGATTAAAGGCATTAGCCACTACCACCTGGCTCACCACCTATACTTCTAATAGAGCATTGGAATCCCTACAAAGAATAAAAAAATAAGAATATAAGCATCAAGAAAGCAAATAAATTAAACCTGGGCAATGATAAAAAGGAGAGTCCTTGATGATGAAACTCAAATGGCTGAAACATTTTTGTACTTTTCAACACCGTCATTAGGGAAATGCAAAACAAAATTAATTTGAGATTTTATTTTTTCTAGTCGTAATGTCTAATATTATTAGAAAATTACAATAAAAGCTACATGGATGTGAAAAGAAGGGAACCCTTCTTCACTTGCTTGTTTCTTGGTTCTATTCTCTGGGAACACATTTTTTTTTCTTATTTTACCCTAAGATGGTATCTATGTTTTATTATGTGGTGTGTTTCTTGTAGGGATGGATCTTATTTTCCAATCTACTCTGATACGCTGTGTCTTGTTATTGTAGAATTTAGATATTGATGCTGACTTATTATTATTAGAATTATTCTATTATTCTAATAATAATATTAACTAATAATTATTCTTCTTGACATCTCCTGTGTATTATCTGGTCTTAGGTTTTCAGAAACTTAAGAAGTATCATCTCATAGAGTAGGTCTTAAATCCAATTTTAAAAAGAAAAAAATCATGTTTCTTCCATAAATATCATAATTATAACAATTAAACCCTAGAGTAGGCTAACACAGAAGGAAATATGTGTCTTCTTGTGGAATTTTTGTTTTGGCTTTTTTTTGTCTTATTGTTTTACTGTTTGTTTTTATTTTCATTGTGTGGGATTTTGTGTAAAAAATAATGACATCTTGAATTTTACAGGAAAATGGATGGAGCTAGAAAACATCATTTTGAGTGAGATAACCCAGACCCAGAAAGACAATTATCACATGTACTCACCCATATGTGGTTTTTCAACATAATGCAAAAAAACAGCCCATAAACCACAATTCCAGAGAACTTAAACAAAAATGAGGACACTAAGAGAGACTTACAGAGATCTAATCTACATGGGAAGTAAAAAAAGACAAGATCTCCTGAGTAAATTGGGAACATGGGGATCTTGGGAGATGGTTGAAAGAGGTGGGAAGAGGCAGGGAGGAGGCAGAGAAAAATTTAGAGATCTATAAGAATCAATTAAAAAAGAAGAAAGAAAAAAGGCAGAAGATATTTATTTGTCCTGCTTCATGGAAAAGTTGCTGGTTAATACTATGGGCTTGAAGGCTGAAGATAGATACTCCAATAATATAGAAGAATTTTGGTAAATAAGATCATTATTCCTATACTTATGAAGGATAAAGTAAGAACCCAAAAAGTTTAGAGTCCATTTCAAATTACAAAGCTTGAATCATTGTGTACTTTGAATATTCTTATTAAAATAATAAACTTTTGCCAACTTCTTTTGTCTACTTATTTTCAAAGTTTGTTCAAAGAATTTGTGAGCTCACTCCCTGACTGTTCTTTTGATTGTTTCTACAATTAACACCTTGTTGACTGTGGACAGGTGTTTCCCAATAGGGGACTAGTTTCCAACCAGGTGTTAATGAAAAGAAACAAGAAAGTTAGGTTAATAAGACACAGGAAAACTGCCATGTATCTGAAACAGGACTGTAAATTGGCTTGTTCTGTCAAGGGAGAAATATACTTTTGTTGAAAAATCATTTCCAGTTTCCTGCCAATTTTCAAGTGCCTTTTGTAATTCCTTGAATTTGATTTTAGCAATTAACATAAAATTTGCTGAGATAATTGATGTAAATCTAGCTTTGATCATTGATTTTCTATGAAAATGAGTGTTTTATGAACTCTTTTGTGAATATTCATTGCTAATAATTACTTTGGAATCAAATGTTACAATGGGAATGTAGGGTGGAATAGCATACATATCAACAATATTTATTTCAAAACCTCTCTTTCATAGACTAAACATGTTTCATCCGTTCCTTATTGATGTGGGATATTCTTCTGTATGTTGCAAATATGTGTTGCTTTTATTGGTTGATAAATAAACCTGCTTTGGTCTATGTCAGGACAGAAGATAGTTAGGTGGGAAATACAAGCAGAGATAAAGATGAAGAAGGGCAGGGTCTAGAGAAATGTCAGTGAACAGCTGGAACAGCAAGATATACTAGAGAACAAGTAACACCACAAAGTCACATGGTGATATACAGATTTTTAGAAATGGGTCGATTTAAATGTATGAACTAGTGGCTGGAGAGATGGCTCAGCAGTTAAGAGCACTGCCTGCTCTTCCAAAGGTCCTGAGTTCAATTCCCGGCAACCACATGGTGGCTCGCAACCATCTGGAATGAGGGCTGGTGCCCTCTTCTGGCCTGCAGACATACACACAGACAGAATATTGTATACATAATAAATAAATAAATATAAATAAATAAATAAATAAATAAATAAATAAATGTATGAACTAGCCTGAGCCATCAGCTAAACAATCATAGTTACTGTTAAGCTTCTGAGTGATTATTTTATAAGAGGCTGTGAGACCAGGTGGGATATAGAAAAGCTTCCAGATACATTTGGAATCCCACATAGGGCTTTCAAATTTCCATAGGGTCTGAAAAGATTTTTAAAAGGGGGATTCTAGAACACATTAACAGAGCCAAAACCAGCTTCTTAGTTGTCTCTCATAGAGGCCATGATACAGAGACTGTGAGGCATGCGGGCTTGAGCATAGCATAATAGTTTCCTGCCCTGGTATACAGAGGCATCTCCAAGTTATGCAGCATGCTACATGATAGATTTAGTTTTTGCTCATACAGACATAAATGTTTTGTGTGGGGCTAGCTGTACACAACCTGATGGCAGTGCCGTGGAGGTCCCAAAATGTGAGCCTATTTCTGCCTTACCTGATGGTCAGAGAGTTGGAGATTGCTCAAATGAGTGAAATGCATAGTTGCACATCCAAACCCAGGATGCAATTATTTTATTCTTTTAACATTAAAATAGCTCTTACAAATAAGTCTGTGCCATCCTGAAAGGTGGTCCGGATATGCAAATGTACTCCTGCTCCTTCTTTTTTAACTACAAGGTCACTTGGTTGACTGAAGAGATAATATTTGAGGAGAGATTACATTTTACATCCATCTCAAAACTATGATTTACTTTTCCATTAATACATTTCTCCCTGCTTTCTATGTCTTCTTCACTTTTATTTATGTTTTATGGCACATTGTTGGCTTTTAAATATTTTTTTTTATCCTACTACCCCAGCCAGATTCACCCTACTGTGTACTGGGATTTTGAGTATGAACGTATAAACTATCAGTCAAATCTGTTTTGCAAAGATGTTTCAACAATGCCACTCCTTTTTAAAAAAACATTTATAACTTTTATCTTAAGTATGTGCACATACATATTTCTGTGTGGCAGTGAATATGAGAAAACATACAGGTCCCTGTGGAGGCCATAAGAGGGCTTAGAGGTGGTTGTGAGCCTGACTGTGTAAGTGCTAGTAAAAAACCCCCCAGACTAGGGAGACTCTCACTCGAGTCTCAGAATAACATGACCCCCCCCCCCAAGAACTCACAAGAGACCGTCCTTGCTGCAATCACATGGGGTTTATTGACAGGAGCCAATGTACTGGAGCAGAGACTCATCTCCCACGCAGGGGTAGAGGAGTTCGATCCTGAGTAGCTGGGAGAAGGGGTATTTAGGGAAAGAAACTACAACCCAAAATGGGTAGGGAGGGTATCATTGGAAAATTCCACATATACCAGTGATAATCACAAGGGGGGTAACTCCCCATTTTACAAGATTATTCTCAAGATTATAATCTAACTTTATGGTCAGCTAGTTCCTGGAACAGAGTCACTAGATTTTTGGCTCTACTCTTCCTGCTAGATTTTTGGATCTACTCTTACTGCTAGGGGGCCTAGATTTATCCGGGTCTTTCACTAGAATCTGTGTAAGCAGAGACGGCTCTTTCATTCCCAGCTGCCGAGACATGAATAATCACACAGAAACTATATTAACTATAACACTGCTTGGTCAATAATTTGGGCATTTTCCTAGCTACCTTTTACATCTTAAATTAACACATTTCTATCTGTGTAACACCTCGAGCCTGTGGCCTACCAGTAATGATGTGGGAGGATTTCCTTCTGTATGCTGTGATTACCATTAATGAATAAAGAAACTGCTTTGGACCTATAGCAGGGCAAAACTTAGGCAGGGAAAACTTAATTGAATGCTGGGAGAAAGAAGAGGAGAGTCAGAGAGAAGCCATGTAGCCCCACCAGAAACAGAAGCTGGTTGGAAACTTGCTGGTAAGCCACAGTCACATGGTGATACACAGATTACTAGAAATAGATTAAGTTAAGATGTAAGAGTTAGCCAATAAGTAGTTAGAGTTAATGGTCCAAGCAGTGATTTGAATAATACAGTTACCGTGTGATTATTTTGGGACTAAGTAGCTCGGAACTAACTAGAGGCCTTATTCCTACACAGTAAGAATTCTGGCAACTGTCTCCTTCTTCAGCTACATGGTGTCACTTTGACTCCACCTACTCTCTTTGTATATCTCTGTTTGGACTTTCCACCTGGCTAAATTCTGCTCTGTCATAGGCCAAAGCAGTTTCTGTATTAATCATTGATAATAAAACATATTCATAGCATACAGAGGGAAATGTCACATCGGAACTGAACTTGGGGGGTTCTGAAAGAATGATAAGAGTTTGTAACTATGGAGCAATCGCCATAGTCCCACCATTAATTTCTTGCTTAGCCTAGCTTTATTAATTTAGAGTTTGTTTGTTTATTTATTTATTTATTTATATGTGTGGGTGTGTGTGCATGTGTATGTGCTTCATGCTGGTCACGTCATTGTCAAAGAATTTACTATTGAATAGAGTGCTAGTGCTGTGCCCAGACATTTTCAGTAAATTTGTTATTACTTGAAATAAACTATCCAATAACTTTTTTTGATTGTCTAAAAAGTAATTATTATTATAATTAATCAATAAAAACACTTTTTCTATTTATATAAGAGTTTTGGATTAACCAGAACCTGAAAGCTACATTGGGATTATGTTCTATTAAGGTTATTTGAACTTCTTATTTCATTATCTCTTGTGAGATATGGTCTCAATAGAAACCAGGCTTTAGGCAAACTTGCTGGGTAACCCAGGCTTCAAAGAAACTCTTATTCTGGCTACCTGATTTTTCTAAATGCTGGCTTGACAGGAATGTGACACATTGCACCACCATGTTTAGCTCCTGTCCTTAACTTTAACAGTAATATTTTATGATTGGTTGTTTATTGGTTGTTTTATGTTTACAGTGAAAATCTATTATTAGATAAAGCAAATTACAATCTCTTTATACTCTGCTAACATACTGTGCCAAAATATGTGTAGAAACATGTTATTTGTTTTTCCTACAACATTGTGTTATCATCTATCAACACTGTAAAATATGTTAATAGATTTTTAAACATAGAATCATTTTCAGTTGATCAAAATTAATTTTATGCAATGTTGATAAATTTGGTAGTTGTTTCACAACATTTTGCTTAATATCCATAATATTTACTCTGTATTTTATGCTAACATTAGAAAATTAGGATTGATCTCTCAAAGTGGAGATCAATGACTTTTCAGCTTTACAATAATCTGAAAAAGTTATACTTTGTTAAACATCAATATCTTTAAAGTCAATACAACTTGTGAATGAATTACATGATGTTGATGGCAAATATGGATATATTCAAAGGTATGGTTATTGTTATATCTGACTTCCTAGTTTGGGTTATATTTTATAATAATTTAAATTTATTTTATCTTATCTATTTTATATTTTTAGAGGGATTGTTTTAAACAATAATGGAAAAGTCAGAAAAAGGTAAATGTGTGATAACACGTTATCGTGGTAGCATGTCTGATAAAATTTATCAAATCATCCTTAGAAATAAATAGGTATGCTGTTCTATAGTACTGGTGGGAACTTATGTCTCACTATATTCTATTATATATCTTATGGACTATACAAAAGAGAAACTCAGTGCCCCAACAAAGAAAATGATAAATGGAAATATTAATTACCCCATTTGGATCAAAATTTATTGTTTGTATGTGTTAAAATAGCAAGTGCTACCATTGTTTACATATTACTCTTAAAATATTGATTGAAATATTTTTATAAATACTTAAGAAGTTATGTTCCTTGATATAATCCTTAAATACTATAAGCCTGTATTACACTCTATGTAATATATATACAATTACAACAATAATTTTAAAAGCAAATGTATTCCCATTAATCTTAGTTTCATGGTTTTGTCTAATGAAACTAATTCTTAATTTTTATGAATTCCTTATTTGAACATTTCCTTTTTATTTTTGTTTTATTTATTCTTGTTAAATCATTATGCAATATTCTAACATTTTAATTTTTAAAAGAACCCTATTTAGAGTATGTCAACAATTACTTCTTTTTTTTAGAGTAAGCATACTAATTAATTACTTAGTAGAGAAATTCAGAGACAAGAAAGAAAAAACTAGACAGACTGGAGATTACATTATTTTATATGTTTTTTTTTGTTTGTTTGTTTGTTTGTTTTTTTTTGTTTTTCGAGACAGGGTTTCTCTGTGGCTTTGGAGCCTGTCCTGGAACTAGCTTTGTAGACCAGGCTGGTCTCGAACTCACAGAGATCCGCCTGCCTCTGCCTCCCAAGTGCTGGGATTAAAGGTGTGAGCCACCACCACCCGGCTTATTTCATATGTTTAAAAAAATAAAAGAGCAATCTGATTATCAGGAGAGCTAGAGACCCCATCACCTTTCCATCCTAGAAAAGGGATAAATTGACAGCTGAGATCTAGACAAGCAGCATTGATTGATCTTTTATTGAGTAGCTATCACTCTCTGAACCAAAGTGCTCATTTGACCACTCCCCATCATTGTGCTTGCCAGGTGTCTTTACAAAACGATCAAATGCAGAGGATTTGATATGATAAATTTTATCATAACCTCTGCTCTCAGAACTATAGACTGAGGTAGATGAAGAGTATACTAAGTGTAAAAATGATATGCTTATATTGTCAAAATAAATTTTAAACTTCAGAGTATGTATTGTAATGTTCAGCTCTTTCAAACCGACATATTCTAAGGTCTGTAATGTTCTGCAGAAAACTAAACTACTTGACTCCAATCACCATATTGAAAATGTTCTTGCAAAGTTTAAATTCTTTGTCATTTTTCTTCCATTTGTTTGAAGTTGCTATTCAGAATTTTAAATAATTCATTTACATAAGAATCATTTTCATAACTCCTGAAACTGTGGACATTTTTATGCAGATTAGAGGGTACTCAGATAAAAGAAAACTCCAGGAAATAAGAAAAACATATTTCCAGAAGCCAGAATCAGATTATAGATTTAATAAACCACAGTGAATTTATATGTGAGGAGATGTCGAGATGTGAAGTTGTCATTGAAGGGGATGCAATTTAGGTAAATGTCTACCTGTGTGTGCTGATTTTCTTTTCTGTATACTACAAAAATGGTTTGTATATTTTTCCAAATTAATATACATTCTGTAAATCTTCTAAGTTAAGACTGTGCAAAGATCAGTGCATAAAAACATAGATTAAAATGTGGATTATGACTTGAAAATGCAAACTGGTTTCCCTTTTCTTAATGTGATCATAGTCACACAGAAGAAAATTCTAATGAATCTGGAAAGAAGAAACAAACCATTCCACTCCCTTTGAGCAGTTTGAATTTTCTAATGAACAGAATAGCTCTTGCTGAGCTTCTCAGTAAACCCAATAAAGCTTTTATTAAAATGAAAAGAACCAAAAAAGGCGAGTTTAAAGCAAATGTTCTCTATAGTTTAATAAGTCTCCATTCTTCATAAAAAAAAAGTACTGAAGACTTTCATTAAAAAAATCAATAAGACACTCAGAGATAGAGTTTTGCAAAACATCTATTAATTAGGCTTTGAAGGATACTACGTAGCTGGCAGAAACCGTTAATGAAAAAGAAATGCTACTTGAGAATTGCTTTTGAAGGAGTGGTGTTTCAACTCCGTAACGATAGGAAATAGGATTTGGAACTGAATATCTGAAGCCAACAGTCATGGGTTGCAATATGTGAACCTAACCCAACCTAAGCCAGAGATTCTGTAGAAAGCCATCTCATCTGTGAGCTAGGGAAAAGTTTTTCAGTTTGACCAACACAGCATTAACAGCAGGCTTAATAAGACATAACTCCGAGTATTAAATCAGAATGTTTGTGTCTTTCACTATGGGGATGTGGTCTTCTAAAAGACCCATATAACACTATCCAAGAGGCAAGAACCATTTAAAATACAGTTCAAGGAAGGGCATTTGTTGCTCTTGCAGAGGATTAGAGTGTGGTTTCAAGAACCCACATGAAGACTCAAAACTAAGGGTAACTTCAGGTCCTGAGGATCTAGCACCCTCTTCTGACTTTCAGGGGCTTCTGCAGCATATGGCACACACACGCATACACTCAGGAATATGCATAAAAATAATTTTAAGAGGTAAAATCTAGAGAATACTTTCATTTCTGGGGGAAGAAAATGGTAGGGAATATTGTATTCTATAGCCCTACCCAGAGCCATTAGTAATGATTGCCATTTCTGACTAAATAGATACTCAGTGGATAATCTGCTTGGCAAGTAAGTATAGTTTACTTTTATTTTCATGATTGAATTTTTTTAAAGAATGAGTTTGTCTGTGTTTTTAGAGATTATTATCTTAAACATGGATCTTTATTTCATAAGTATGTGAGCATATTAAAAACACACAAACCTGGTAAACCTGTGACTTTGTTAGGATCAAATTTTCTGTTCAAGTTGAACTGTCAGCTTGGAAAGCCAGGATATCACAGGTGGGTTTTATTCCTCCGTCATCTGCAATGGATACAGCCCCACATTTCCCAGTTCCTGGATGTTTCACAGAATGCTGTGACATGAACATTGCTGGGTCTATTGTTCTCGCTTTCAGCTGATGAGATATTAATAAGGCCCACTTTTAGAAGATTTTCCCATAATGCCCCTCTTTGAAACGTAAAGGATAGCACTTGGTGTGTAGTCACAGTCACCAAGAGACACACAGTGAGAATCAGTGGCTGCTTCTTTTTTCTCGGGCTGTATTAATTATTTTGCCTTACGATCAGTGGGTCCAAGAAGTGAACAAGGCACACCTTTGACTTTATCATGTGTCTGCCCCAGTCTCTCAGTTATTCTGGTAGATGACTCATTTTTATGCAAAGAACCCCAAACCATATCTCCCCTTTTCTTCATTAAGCCTTCTCCAAAAGCTTCTCAAATTTATTACTGCGTAAGGACACATGACTTCCATAGGTGCCCCCCTGATTTTTTCCCTAAAGATATCCATGTGAATTTCTGCCTGATTTATCACCCTTTAGTGAAGCAACCCTGAGACCTGACCAAATGACAAAGTATGTGGAAAGTAAAGGGTAGCTTAATGAAGAAGAAATAATTAGACATTATCAGTCCTGTCTACCAGTAAATATGAAGCAGAAAGGCTCGCACCTTCTAAGACAGACAGGACTTGAAATTCAGGTGTGAGACCAAACTGAGATTTTTTTTTAAATTCAGTATTGTTTTATGAAGAGAATAAAAATCAATGAAAACCTATTAATACAATGTTGTTTTTCTTTAGCAATGAAAGATCATGTTTGCTGTTAATTTACTGACAGTCAGAAATCTTCTTCTGAGAATTTGATGCTCTGCTGGAAATACTACAAATGTTTTTCCACACCCTTTTGGAATTTTGGTGCTTTTCCAAGTAAAGTTTAAGAGCAAGGATCCTGGCTGCCTTTGAACCTGAAACATGTGGCATAAGAAGAACAAATCACAGACACACACACACACACACACACACCAGAACAACCACTAAATCTGTGACTTTAACAGGATGGCTAACAAATTCCCAGCAACTAAATTTACAAAGAAAAAAAAATCCTTCTCAAAAGTAGAAAACAAGTTCCACTCACAAATCACAGCTTTGGTAAGTTTTAAAACCTTTATAATGAAAGTTTGGACCTGTACCCAATCAAAAGGATCAAGATGCAATTGCATGCACACTGAAATGAAAAGGTGCATATTTGATAAGAATGCATTTAAAAGCAGTGCTATTAGCTTTATATAAAACCAATCAGGAGACACAATAAAAAAGATTTTATGTTATGGGAGAAATGCCTATATCTTCTCTTCTACCCCAAATTCATCCCTTAGGCTATTACTTGTTTGGAAATAAAACAGTTTGGGGTAACTAGTACTAAAGCCATAAGTTAGGGCATTCACAATAAGATTCTTGACCATGTAAGAAGAGTCACCTCCCTTACACAGGGTCATTGCAGCTGCCCACATGTCAAGAAAAGGCTTGAGGGTGAAACCCTCCTTGTTCGTACCCTGTTCAGGGATTTCCCCACACTCAGAAATGTGACAAATAAGCCACCTAGTTTTAACATTGTACCATAATAGTAGAGATAGTGGAGAGGACACAAACAGTCCTTTCTAAGTCTCAATTGTGACATTTCTACTCTTTGCAGTTAGTCCGTTTCTGGAACCTGTGTAAAGGACCACAAAACTGGTTTCTGGACCAGGTGACAAGTCATTTAAAATATTACTATCTTCCTAGCATTTAGTATTTTTGTGACAAAATATATAAATTATAAATTTTTATGTGTCCACTTGACTAATATATGAGACATGTAGATGGTAAAATATTCCTTGTTCTGTATTGGGGCATGGGGCAGAGATTCTCATTTTATTGGGAAGACTGAATGAAAAGGTCCCTCTCTCAGTAAGGTATGCCATCCTCTGTTTAGTGATGTCCTGGAAAGAATAAAAAGGCAGAGCAAAAATACGTTTTCTTTGTTTATTAGAGAACACAGTCTCACTGTATAACCCATTTCTAAATTGTCAAAATATCATATCAGCGAAGTTATGTGCATGGTACTGATTGATGTGTACCTTTAAAAAATCACAAATGTTAACAGTTAACGTTAGCACTTCATATGTTTCCTTCCACTGACTTTAATCAGTATGTTAGTCAATGGCACTAAAGCTAAATAAAGTTCATCCATGAAAGTATGAGAATGAGTTAACTTTATAGTTACATGAGTATGATCTAATAAGAGAAAAATGGCATAATTAATAAAATACTTCAGATACTGCTTCTGAAAATAAGGAAAATTTAGAAAATTACTTCTTTAAACAAATTGATGTTTCCTCTGTGCTTCTTTGTCATTATATATGGGTATCATATGTCACAGTTGAGCAAATGTCACATAGAAATACAGTCGTGAGGTCTGGACGTCTTTGAGACAAGCAAGAGATAAACAGTAAAAAATGCACTCGATGTCAGTGCACTAAAGAAAGGTAGAACTTGGAAAATAAAAATGCTACTGGGAAATGTAATATATGAAAATTGGTTTGCCCAACCCTGCTTCCTGACAAAGAGTGATGGTTCCTCTCAGGTTATCTGTTTGCTATCACAAACTGTGTGTCTCAGCTGCAGGTCTAGAAGCACTTTCCATGAGACAGATGGTGCATCACAGCTGAATCAAAGCGGCAACCATTTTAAAAGCAAAGCAGTGCCGGTGTCTTCTTAACAAAAAGGACACTCCAACAAATGTGCTGTTGTCTCTCCAGCAACATCTGAGTGAAGCTGCTTTAAATTTGTGTAGTTGAGGGAAATTCTCCATTTTCTCCCCTCAACTCCATTTTCTCCACTCAACGAGAAAAGTGTACCTTAGCATGCAAAGTAAAGAACTGGCCAATTACACTTTATATTTATTAAAAGTGATCATCTCATCGATAGTTCTTCAAGAAAATGCATTGTGATTTCCATTGCCCTGTATCATTGAAATGACTTACAGAAGGATACTGTCAGGACTATGAAGGCAGTTCCCGGAGGATTGTAGCCAAATCGTGTAAGAACCTGAGAGGATCTCCGCAGTTCCAAACTCAAAACAACTGTGGTTGCCTGCAAAGAACATGCAGATGATCAAACCAGTCAACATTCTAGCATGGAGCAGAGAGGGGTTCAAGAGCTCCTTTTCTAGGTTGGTAGTTGGTGGTTTTAAGGGAGGGAGAGGCAGTTTTCTTTCATGGTATAGTCACTAGTAAGTTGACTATGATCCCATATGGGATCCTATACCCAAAAATATGAATAGAAAATAAAAATTAGACTCAGAGGGTATCTAAAACTCAGAGAAACAAAAAGACAAAACAAAGCAATAGGACATGAAGCTGGGAGAGCCCACAAGGGGAGAGACAGATCTGGGAAACTTAAGAAGAAGAATGAGAATGAGTATTGAAGAAGTACATTGTACATCTTTCCCAAATATTAGTAAAAGAAAGGATTATACTATCATTATAAAAGAGAATAGCAATATGTTATTTGTTTCTTTTTTTATTTGTGGGGAGGGGATTTCAAAACAGGGTTTCTCTCTGTAATAACTCTAGCTGTCCTGAAACTCACTGTAGGCCAGGCTGGCCTGGAACTCATAGAGATCTGCTTATTTCTTCCTCCCAAGTGCCTGGAATAAATATATGAGCTGCTAAACATAGTTTTTAGGACTGGAACAGAAATCCATCCCTTCAACCTACAATCTGTCCTGACTGTAAGCCAAGCTGTGGCAATGGTGGTACAGCACTTGTGGCAGTGGTCAACCCAGGACTTATCCAACTGCCCTGAGACTACCCTCCCATGACTGACACTGCCTGGTGGCTAGGAATCAGAGATAGGATAGCCCAGAGACCCAGGATAAAGCCAAACAAAATAGAAAAAAAGTGGTGAAATGATTCTTAATGATATTCTGCTATGTTTATTGATCAGTGCCTATCCCAAGTGTCATTGGAGGGATGGGTGACATGTAGCAACTGATGGGAACAGGTGCAGAGACCCGTAGCCAAGCACTAGGCAACAAAGGGAAACCCTGCACAAGAAGGAGAAGAAAGATTGTAGAAGCCAGAGGACCCCACAAGACACCACAGGAACATGGCCCACAGAATCAACTGATCTGGGCTCATTCGGGGTCTCACAGAGACTGAAGAAACACACATGAACCCGGTATGGCTCTGAGCTAGGTTCTCCGCATATACCTTAGGGCTCTGCAACTAGGTGTTCCTGTGCCACTCTCAACAATGGGGGTGTCTCTAACTCCTTTGCCTCCTTCTGGGACTCTTTTCCTCCTACTGAGCTGCCACATTCAGCAGTGATATGACGGTTTGTCCCCAGTCTTTTGTATCTTCTTAAGCCATGCAAGGTGGATAGATATCCCTGGGAGGCCTGCTCTTCTCCTCCATCCCCCAAGGGAAACAGAGGAGGAGTTGGTCTGCGGGAGAGGAGAGGGAAAATGAGGAAGGGACTTGGAGGAATGGAGGCAGGAAAACTGCTGAGTGAATGTAAGGTGTGAGAGAAGAACAGTTAAAAAGAAAAAGAATACTGTCTAAGAGTAGGTCCGTGTAAATTTACATGATTAATTCTCAGAAATATTATTCTCTACTACCTAGCTCATTTCAGGGCTAGCAACCACAGCAGAGTCCCATAGTGCTGATGGTTTAAACAACAGAAGTGTGCTATTTCATGATTCTGAGGGCAAGAACTTCCAGCTTGCTGTACGGTTAGGCTCTTGCATTGTGGACACAAAGAGGATAACTTTATGCCTTAGGGTTTGGCATCCCTGATTTACTCATGTATCATTGCAGCCTTTCTCTGCATGTGTCTATTTCAAAATCAAATTGGTTCCTGCTTTCAAGGAGATGATCCTAGGGAGTTTGACATAAAACATAATTTTTAAATTTTAAAATAAGGTCATGTCTATAGTACTAAGCATTAGAATCAAACATATATTTTTTTGGGATGACATATCATTTAACGCATAATATTCTTTCTACTGTAAAACACGAACTGGATTTTAAGACAGAAAAGGATTACAGTCCTTCTACTCTGCATCTTCTGCACTGCAGACAGGAAAAAGGGTGGGGAAAAATACAACTCTGAGTAAGAGGCATCATTAATGTGGAGAACTCACAGAGCCAATGAAGATGGGTGACAGAAGTAAGAAAATGACAAACCCAAGAGTGAAAACTCAGAATGTCACCAATACCATGAGCCATAATGTTATAAACAATAAGAACCACAGAATACTGCTGAAATTATGCCCATATCAGAGCAAAAACACATGCACACACTCTGTGAGGTACAATGCAGGCAGAATTTCTAAATCTCAGAATGAAAGAAACATTTCCCTGGCAGATTAGCCCTCACCCAGAGCATTAGATATTGGAACGAATTTAAAATCTGATTTGCACTAAGGGTAGCCATAGCAACCAGAGCAATCAAACTGAGACCAAATCTTAAATGTACTAAATGAAAGACCACTCTAAAAGTCTAACAGAAGTAAAAGCATACAGATCCGAGTCTTGAAAACTTCATTCTCTGATGTACTCTGATGTATACAATTGCTGCCTTTCATCAAAAATACTGTAAGCACTAAAAGGCAAGAAGATAGAGAATCAAAAGAGACAAAATTACCATAAGAATGAGACTCAGATATTACAGAGAATTGAGAGAAATCTGACAAGAAATATCAAATAACTATGGTTAATAAAGTATAAGGCTACAGTGACAATTGTGAGCAATGTGTAATATTATTCTATACACAAAGGATTATAAAACATCAGGGCTATGTTTCTATTTTCATTGAAGCATTGGAACCCAAAATTGTTTTGAAAAGCACTAGTGCTGACAGTAGCACTAAAACAAGTAAAAGAGAAAAGGAATGAATGAGGGAAGGGAGGAAAGAAGAATGGGTGCAGGGAGGAAATAAATAGTTTAGAGATGGAAGGCTGAATTACATCCCCGTCAAATTTATCTGCTGAAGCTCTAACTCCTACTATGGCAGAATCTGACTATATCAGGATATAGTTCCTTTACAGAGATGATAAAGTTAAAACTTTGGCCATGAAAGGATAACTGCCCCACATGGGAATTGTCAAGAAGGCTGATCTGAAGTCATAAAGGGTGATCTCGGGAGAAAATAAAGCAAACTCTCACTCTGGCCTAGAATCTTCATTCTCAAAGACTGTTGAAAGTTGCTTTCATTTAGAATATTGATATTCTGTGAGCCTATGAATGGAAAAGAGAAGAGAAAGAAAGCAAAATCACTCAAATATAAATCCAAGTTATTTGTAGAAGTTGTGTGTTAATAATGTCTTCAAATAACAGCTAAATTGATGAATATATAATATTCCTTAACTAAACATTCTTACTAAGAAAGTAGCTGCTATGCAGTTTGAACAATATATTCAATATGTAAACTTCAGTACTCTGACCAAGCTAAAAATATACCAAAGACCAGCTGGCCCTGGTGAGCTCCCAGTAGATCAGATCCACTGTCTCAGTGGGTGGGTGCACCCCTCGAGGTCCCGACTTCTTTGCTCAGGTTCTCCCTCCTTCTGCTCCTCACTGGGACCTTGAGAGCTCAGTCCAGTGCTCCAGTGTGGGTCTCTGTCTCTATCTCCATCCATTACCAGGTGAAGGTTCTATGGTGATATGCAAGATATTCGTTAGTATTGCTATAGGATAGGCTCATTACAGGTTCCCTATCCTCAGCTGCCCAAGGAACTAACTGGGGACATCGCCTTGGGCTCCTGGGAGCCACTCTAGGCTCAAGTCTCTTGCCAACCCTAAGGTGGCTCCCTTATCTAAGAATTGTGCTTCCGTGCTCCCCTATCCAACCTTACTTTATCCCAATTATCCTTTTTTCCCAAGTTCCCCCCATCCTCCCCTTCTCCCTTTTCTCTCCCCATTTCCCCTTACTCCCATCCCATCCCACCCCCAAGATCCCAATTCTCCCCCAGGCAACTTTGTCTACTTACCATAGCCAAAAGGATAACTATATATTTTTCTTTGGGTTCACCTTCTTACTTAGCTTCTTTAGGTTCGCCAATTGTAGACGCCGTGACCCTTATTTAAAAGCACGGGATGAAACTGGACTCTCTGAACATGGCAAACAATGAGGGCTGATGAGAAGCCAAGGACAATGGCAAGGGGTTTTGATCCTACTTAATTTTCTGGCTTTGTGGGCGCCTAGCCAGTTTGGATGTTCACCTTCCAAGATATGGACGGAGGGGGGAGGACCTAAGACTTACCACAGGGCAGGGCACCCTGTCTGCTCTTTGGACTGGAGAGGGAGGGGGAGAAGGGTGGGAGGAGGGGAAGAAGGGTGGGAGGAGGGGGAGGGAAATGGGAGGTTGGGAGGAGGCGGAAACTTTTTTTTCCTTTTCTCAAATTAAAAAAAAAAGAAAAAAAAATATATATATATATACCAAAGAACCAGTAGGCTATTGGTCATGACTCACTAGAATACCAAGATCATCAAGGTATGAAAAGATGCAGATTACCATTAATAAATGAAGAAATTGCTTAGCCTGTCGATAGGGCAAAACTTAGGTAGGCAGGGAAAACTGGACTAAATGCTGAAAGAAAGAAGGCAGAGTCTGAGGGATGCCATGGAATCTTGGCCAGAGTCAGGCATGCTAAAACTTTGCTGGTAAGCCACTGACACATGGCGATACACAGATTAATGGAGGGAGTTAAATTAATGTGTAAGTGTTAGCCAATAAGAGGTTAGAGCTAATGGGCCAAGCAGTGATTTAATTAATACCAGTTCTGTGTGGTTATGTTGGTTCTGGGCAGCTGGGATGAACAAGCATCCCTCTCCTCTAACACTAAATTTCCTGGCAGCAACATACCCAGAATGATGTAGAAAATAAGACAATTTTAAACCTTGTATTAATTGAAAATTATCAGAAAGCAGATGAGGCTTTGACCTGATTTTTATTAAAGGGACCAAGAAAGTCTTGTTCACATGATGAGTTCAGTAAAGCAGTAGAGATGGAAATGTTAAAAATGAGGGAGGGAGTGATACTCATTATTTCTGTGAGGCTAGCTCATATATATTTATCTATTTGTTCATTTTTGTTATCTTTGCTGTGTGAACGCAAACCCAAGACTTAAACATGCTAGAAACCCCTGTGGTGTTGAGCGATACCCTGCCTGAGGTGAGTGATGAAGGTAACAATTGGCCTTCCAAAAGCATCAGCTCAAAACAAGCAGTAAAGACAGAGGGAATGAAGTAGTGTCGTGTAGTTGAGAAGGCAACCAACCAAGCACAAAGGCATACTGGATTCTGGTAAGAGCAGAGATGGAATGTCAGTCAAGACGGAGCAGCTGTCATATGTCAAGGTGATAAAATCATAAAGAAAAGCAAACTCTTTGTACATAGAAAGAGAAAAAAGACTTTGGCAGGAAAACATGTCTCAATAATAACCAAAGCAATAAAAATAACTGTTCTTAGCAGAACTTTTTGTGGCTTTTAAGGGAAAAGAACAAAAAGTCCAATTTCAGCAACAAATCACAGGCAGGAGCAAAAAGGCATAGACTACACATGGAAATTCAAATAAATATGTAGAGTGTAAAATCCAATGTGAGAACATCAAGAGGTCACATTCAACAACAGTGAAGTCCCCACAGACCCTTACACTTGGCAGTACAAAGATCCTGTGGTAGTTTAAAGAGACAGTCTCAAGTTAAATCTGTAAAAACCTGTTAGTTTGATTTTAATGTTATTTCTACCAATAATAATTCTGCTCCCTTGGATCTGAATTTTAAATCTGACTTAAAATAAGAACATCTTATCATTTTCAGTTAAATGCAGAAGTAACTTATTTGAACATTCATTCATTATAACTAGAGCAATTGAATAGTGCATGACTGATGTATGAATCCTCAAAGCATTATCTTGTATAAAATTATTTGGAGAAATGCATTTGGTGGAAAGAAGATAAAAATGCATAACATTTTTTTTTATTTAAAAGCAGTTTCTTCTGGGTATGGGGGAGATGGATAATAGTGTAAAGTGCTTGTTACATAAGCACAGGGCCCTGAGTTCAGAGTCCCACTGTCCATGGGAAATCCAGGCCCAGTGGCACAGTATCTATATTACCAGCACTTGGGAGGCAGGAAGGAAAAGACAGTCAAACTCCCGGTACTCACTGGCCAGCCATCTTAGAAAATTAGTGAATTCCAGGTTCAATTGAAGACCCTTTCTTAAAAAGTATTATGGAGACACTCATGTAGTATTGGTGGGTGATGTGGGATTCTTCTCTGTATGCTGTGAATATATTTTATTACCGTTGGTTAATAAAAATTTCTTTAGGGCATATGGCAGGGCAGAATATAGCCAGGTAGTCAGGACCACGAGGGGTGCACCCACCCACGGAGACAGTGGGGTTGATCTATTGGGAGCTCACCAAGGCCAGCTGGACTGTGACTGAAAAAGCATGGGATAAAACCGGACTCTCTGAACATGGCGGATAATGAGGAACAATGGCACGGGGTTTTGATCCTACTTCATGTTCTGGCTTTGTGGGAGCCTAGCCAGTTTGGATGTTCACCTTCCTAGACCTGGATGGAGGGGGGAGGACCTTGGATTTTCCACAGGGCAGGGAACCCTGACTGCTCTTCGGACTGGAGAGGGAGGGGGAGAGGAGTGGGGTAGGGGGAGAGGAGTGGGAGGAGGGGGAGGGAAATGGGAGTCTGGGAGGAGGCAGAATTTTTTTTAATAAAAAATAAAAAAAATAAAAGAAAGAATATAGCCAGGTGGAAAATCTGAATAGAGATATATAGAGACAGTAGGCCGAGTCATGGAGACACCACGTAACTACCAAAAAAGACGGAGGCCCTAGAACCTTACCAATAAACCATGAGCCTCTGGTAAAATATAAAATAATAGAAATGGGTTAATATGAGATGAAAGAGTTAGTTAATAAGAAGCCTGAGCGAATAGCTGAGCAGTGCTTTAATTAATACAGTTTCTATGTAATTGTTTTGGATCTGGGTGGCTGGGAAACAAGCACACAGTCTCCTATTACAGGTGGGAGTGGAAATTAGTGCATCCAAGTGGAAAACAGTGTGGTGTTTCCTCATAAATCTAAAAACAGGTCTACTATATGAGCCATCTATGCTACCCCTATACATATAGCCAAAGGACTTTTTCCTCCTATAGAGATGCATATTTGATCATGTTCATAGCCACTCTTAACAATGACTAGAGCACAAAAGCAACCTAGATGTTTTTTATTAACTCATGAATGGATAGTGGAAATTCGGTATCTATATACCACGGAATTTTATTCAGTAATGAAAAAAAAAACCCTGAAATCTGTGACTAAATAGATGATTTAGGAAACACAATGTTGAATGAAATGCAAGACCAGAAAGTCAAATGTTGCATGTTCCCATTTACATGGAGATCTTAGCTTCGAATCTGTTGCTCACCAGGAAGCATCCTCCCCGCTGAATAGTTCTCATATTACTTGCAGTTACTATAAAGATGCTGGAGAGAAAGTTCATCAATAGTCTTACACAGCTCTGAACCCTAAGAACTGTGATAATAACTAAGTGTGGAAAGCCATGCCTGTGTGTACAACAGTGACGTGAAAGTTATAAGGATTGAAAATCTGGGGAACTAAGAGATTTTAGGGGAGAAGGAACTATTAGCACTTTGCCAAATAGACAGAATACTAAACATCCTCTGAATTAGTATCTCTCTGCCCTAGATTAATGCAGCTTTCAGATGTCATCAGAGAAGTTTCTTTCTGCAGTGAATGCTGGTTAGCATAGAAACTCACACTTAATCCAAGTACAGATGTGACTGTTGAGTGCTTTGCCTCCAAGGGACATCTATTTCACACCTCTGCCGCAAGACTGAGAGATCATTACAGAAAGAGTCTGAGAATGAGAGTTCAGGGAGGATGAAGGAAACGTGTGCTGTGAACAGGACAGGGCAATTCCACTCATAAATGCATATGTATGCCTTTATAAGAGAGACACAAGAACATTCCAGTGAACATCCTCGCATAGAGTGCGAAAGGGATCATGAGCTTTGACTTCAGACATTACAGACAGTTGATGACTTCTGGGAAAAGAGCCTGTTTTCTTTTGGATGTGGCTCCTGGTGGGTTAACCATGCTCCTGTGGATTGTCGTACACCCAAGAATATATGGGCAGCACAAATTGGAGTTGAAGGGTAATTAAAAAAAAAGACGTGTGTACTTGAATTTGAGGGGTATGGAAGTGGAGGCGAATCTGTGAAGTATAATAGAGAGGAATGGGGGTGACTATGATCAAAAATGTTGTCACTGTATCTCAAATAATTAATAAATATTTGAAAAATATGAAGAACCATTGAGGAAGGCACTGAACCTTGACTTGTCTCTGCGCACATACACGTGCAATCATGTGAATGTATAAGCCCCTGCATTACATGTGCTCTCACCCATAAGAATACATATACATGCTAAAACACACATACATAAACATCCATTCACACAAAGAGGTCTCTTCTGAAAGTCAAATTGAAACAGAAATCATCTTTGCTTAATAAACAGAGGACAAAAAGATAAGGTTGTCCATAAAATAGTCAATACTGGAAAATAATTTTTATGCAAATAGCATACATTTAGTTCTCTAAATTATATTTATGTGTTTATCATGATTTTGAAGGCACTGAAACAATATATTATTTAGGAGTAGTTAATACTAATGAGACTGAAATAATTTACATCATTCTGAATTAAGGATTTGATGCCTCCTACTCAATTCATTTTAATAATAAAGAGTCATTTTCCACTATGAACAGCTAACACTAATTATCTATTAGTTCTCTTTGTTTCTCTCATTGACACAATATTTGTGATATTTAGCATATCAAATGCAAAATGAATTGTAAAAATTAAGTAATAGGGAAACAGGAATTTAGAGTTCTCTATAAATCTGAAATATCTTTTTATAGTTTATTTGGGTACAATTAGCTAGGCATTTTCTGTAGTATTACTTTTTCCACTAGGCATTTCAAGTGAAATTTCCTTTGAGAATTTCATGTATGAATACTGCATTTACTTAATTTCTACTGCTCTGTAAATTTCTGCTGCTCCCTCCAACCTTCCTGAAGTTTCCTTCCTCTCACCCTCTCAATTTCTCGACTTCAATTATTGCTATATATGCATTTATATATACTTATATATAAATACACATTGGTGTGTCCATTTGCTGTTACTCCCAGCTGAATATGTTTAGGGATGACCACCTGTGACTGCATAGTTTTTTGGGGATCTTGTCCATGAAGAAGACTGATCTGCCTCTCTCTGCATCTATTAATTTCCTGAAGCTCTTTCTCAAGAAGTGGGGTCTTGTGAGCTTTCCCCAATTCATGTTGACATGTCAACCAGTATTCTCATATTGCAGGTTTTATTAAGGTGACTACATTGTTGACATTTCGTGGAAGTGACTTCCCTGTCATATTTAGAAAATTCCCAAGCAAGTGTCCTGGTTCTCTGACTCTTACAATCCTTTTCTCCTGTTTTCTACAGCATCCTCTGAACCCTAGGTGATAGATATATCAGTTGGGGTTGGGCATCTGTTGGGTAAATGTTCTTCTGCAACCATTGTAGATTTAGATATAACTATATGTAGAATTTTAATGTTATTGTTCTACAAAATATTTTAGATTTTTGTATATATTTTAAATTATATACATGCATCTATAGATAAAAATAAATAGATATATATATTTGTATGGGGGTATGTGCACATGAATGTAGGTGCCTGTGAGGTCCGGAAGGGTGAGTCAGACACTCTGAAAATGGAATTACACACAACTGGGAGCCACTAACATGGGTACTAGTAACTGAACTTGGGTTCTCTGCAGTACTAGTAGATGCTCTGAATCACTAAGCCTCTAAAATTTTTAAAACCAAGAGCTATATAAGAGGCATGATGTTATCTCTTGCTGCCATCACAAATAAAAGTATCAATAGAGATTTATATCTACTTTAAAGTATGACATAAACTTATAGTTGTTCCTGAGTAAGGATTTCAGTATAAAGTAAAATTACTTATGAACACTTCAAGTTCTTGGAAAGCAAGAATTAAATTGAAATTTAGTCTACTGAATATTATATGGCAAAAGCCCTGCATCCTGTAGGGAAGCTCCTTAACCATAGAAAGTAAACAATCTAAAGGTTTCAGAAGGTCTCAAATCAGTAACATCTAACTGCAGAGAAGAATCTTAGACAAGCTGGGTGACCTTGAAGTACCAGAGACCAACTGATCTTTCTGGAAGAAGCTCAGACCACCTGAGCTGCCTCAAAGGGATGGATGCTCCTGAACTACCTGTAAATTGGACATTGAGCTCTAGGTTCCCAGATTTCTGTGCTGTCACCAATGCAGAGGCAGGGTTTTAGAGACACAGCGCTTCTAAGTCACTTCTGCTTAGATAATTAACTTCTCACTTTTCCTCTCGTAAATAATCTCAATAAAACCCACCGTTTCTGAAATGGATTTGGTGGGAGCTTTACTTTGGTATGCCATTTGTACCTTATCTGGGGTGTTCCTGTGAACTCAGGTATAGTGTCACCCAACACTAGGGTTTGGAATAAATGCATAGCATTGCTTCAAACACTAGTATAAAGAAAAGGATTTGAAACCATGCTTTGAAGTCTTATTTAATGTGACAAGTTATCTTGTAATATTTCTACTCCTCAATGAAAAATTACATCCCCAAAGGTGGGCTTATAGATCCCATTTTGTCCTCTGATTTTATCTGTAAGTATTTGTTAAAAATATTTATGGAAACCCCAAAAGTAAGAACTCTCATTTTAATATGATCATTTTAATATTAGAATGACTATAACTCTAAATTTCATTAATTTGGGTTATTTCAAATATTTCAATACAAAACTGTTTCAAAGTAGGAATGCTTGAACATTGAACAAAGAGGTTGGCAAGAAATGACTGAGGCTCTCTTATCTGCTGAAGAAAAGTCACGTTAGTCTGAACAGGTTCTATTTTCACAATTGAATAATAGCATAAGTACTAGAAACCTTCTCCATAATGTTTCCATATTATATAATAAAATTAAATAATAATACTTATTTGATATGCCATATAAGTCTGCCAAGGACCAAAATAAATTAACAATTGGATACAATTTTCAAAGTGTAAGCTATCACATTAGAAAGTTTTATTATCCTAACTTTTGTTCCAAATTCAGCATATGGTTTGTCATAATAAAACAAATCTAACTGATATTTTATAATTTCTAGGAAGACAAAAAAATAAATAAAATATTTGGCAGAAACCTATTTTAGTTAGACCACAAATAAACAAAACAAGGAGAAAAATCCTTAGAAATAATTGCATTTAAATATTAATACTTAATTTTACATGATAAGATACAGTTGTCATTGTACTTTATAAAAATTGATGAGAAATAAATATTAAAAGAAGTAACCCATAACCTTCATTCCTTTTTCAGGATGAAATAAATCAGGAAGTACATGCCAGAAAACAATCATTGCTCCAGGCTTGCTTTTCAAAATATTGGGCCTGTGCCTGGGTTCACACAGGAGGTACGTAGACCTTGATTCTGTTCTGTTATGTGGATCAAGGAATAGTGGTATTTTGCTGACCAAAAAATAATAATAAACTGTTTCAATAAGTTGTTAACAAGTAATATATAGTCGCTTAATAAATTGATTCCATATATACTAGAAGAATCTGCGATTTATCTTGAAACATCAGAAGGTCTAGAATGGTCACATTAACGGAAATTGAAAAGCTAGGCCCAGAACCTTTGCTCTCACCCCTTACATACACACATACTAAGGTTTCTCCCATTGTATTTATCTTGCCAGTTATCAGCCATTACAATTGAGTGACAACTGATTAAATTTGTTCACCCTTATTTTCATTCCATTTTTATTCTTGTAAGTTTACTACTATTTCAACTCAACTGAGATTTATTTTAATAGTCTCTGATCCATCTGTAGTTTATTTTTGTGGATTGTTGGTAGAAGTACAAAGTGATGCCACCGTATCGAAATCTTTGTGGAGAGTTTCAAAAACTAAAAGAAAATCTATGACCCACCTATACCACTCGTTGGGGTATGCCCAAAAGACTCAATATCCAGAATACCAGGGTAAGAAATCTCAAGAGAGGTGTGTCCTTTATATGTGTCAAGTAAACTGCAACTGAGAAATTTCAACAATATAGCTATCTAAACAAGACCTAAAAAGTGATGACATAACAAGTAACAAATTGGTTTGCCAGTATGGATGGGGAAATTCACATATGACCCTATCACTAGACCTAGAGATAGTTAGTGCCTATTGTGTGAGTGTCTCTGTGTGTCGTGTGTGTGTGTGTGTGTGTGTGTGTGTGTGTGTGTGTGTGTGTATAATGATTTGAGAAGGAGTGAGAGGAACATGGGAGAAATTAGAGTAAGGAGGAGGGGAAAATGCTACAAATACAACACTCATATATGACATTCTCATGTATTAAAAGAGACTTAAGTCAGTGTGTCTTCTTTTATTTTATCTTTTGAGACGCAGTCTTGTTATAGGGTCTAGACTGGCCTTGAATTTGTAGGTCCACTAATATTTGTATTTTTTGCCAATTACTAAGTGCTGAAATACTCAATTATCTTATGTTTATATTCTATCCTAACAACAGAATCTGTTCTTTCAATGAAGGAAATATTAGAATTCTGAAAGGCACAAAATTTATTTTTTCAAAGATCTACTGTTTGTTGAAATAAGTATTACTTAGAATATATTATTTCAAAAATGCAATTATATATTGATAATGGGTAATGAACCAATCTGCCACAATACTGGGAATTCAATGTTTACATTTCATTAATAAAGGATAATAAAAAACCCTAGAGTCTAATTAATTGAATTAAAGTTCTTAACACCTATTCCCTTTATGATATTTGCAAATGTAGAAACCATGTAGTCAGCTTTAGAGCACAGTTTTTTCATCCTATGATTCCGTTTGAAAGAGGTAATTCTGAAATGTGAACAGATAAAAAGGCTGCTGTAAGATGTACTCTTTTTGAGATTATGCAGTAAATATTTACTTTTTAATTTTTTATTTAAATAACATTATTTTCACTTATTTTACATACCAACCAATTTCCCCTCCCTTCTCTTCCCCTTTCCCAAGACGTACTTTTAAACGTGTGCCACATGATTCAGTGTTTTTGAAAAATTTTCTGACACTCATGGAAACAGTGTTAATTTTGGATACCTATAAGACAGAATAATAAAAAAACTAAAATGGACTAATATTATTTTTTAAAAAAAAAAACCTTTGAAAACTCCAAACTTGAAATCCTACTTATTCCGTTGATGTTACCTTTTCTCTAAATCCATTAGAACCTTCTATTCCTGAAGATTAATGGCTATCTTAACCTGCTCTAGACAGCTCCTAATGAACCTATTAAAAAAACCTTCATGCAAGAAGTGTCAAATAATTAGTACTCATTTTGCTTTTGACTTGTTTTTCCATAAGAGTGTGAAAGCTCTTAAAGTGTTTACCATTTAGCCTTCTGATAAATTTGATCAAAGTGCATACATCAAAGTGTGCAATAAGTCTGCTGACCAGAAAGCAAAGCATACTTTCTGATAATGCATATTTCAAGTCATTTTTAAATTATTATTTTAACTTTCCTGGATAGCATACCCAATAGCATTATTACTGCTATTTACTTTTCTTGCTCAAAATCTCTCTTAAACTGTGGGTGACCTGCCTGTGAAAACAAAGCACTCAAGGTGAAGAAAAAGAAATGCAAGGCTGAGCGGTGGTGGTGCATGCCTTTAATCCCAGCACTCTGGAGGCAGAGGCAGGCGGATCTCTGTGCGTTCGAGGCCAGCCAGATCTACAAGAGCTAGTTCCAGAACAGGCTCCAAAGCTTCAGAGAAACCCTGTCTCGAAAAAAAATAAAAAAAAAAAAAAGAAATAAAGGAAGGAAGGAAGGAAGAAAATAAATAAATCAATGAATGAATGAATGAATGAATGAATGGCTGGGCAAGCCCACGGCTGGAGTGAGTAGAGCAGCCACATAGCCAGACTGTTGCTCTTGTTGCTTTATCTTTAGCACAGTGGCCCTGCCTTAATCTACTGATAATTCAGCCAGCAATTGAGACTCAGCAGCTACTGCCTTGCTTCTCCGGCAATGGCCCAGTTGCCCAGGATGAAGCCTGGCTGAAATTTTCTTTCTGCAGCCACCAGCTCTGTCGCTTCAACTAAAGATAGCTCTAACTAATTCTCTATCATTCTATTTATAAATAAGACTCAAGATTCAAAGATTGGAGTGAAAGCCCTCTAGCTCAATGAGCTTGAGCAGCAACTAGGTAACCTTCTGTCCTTGCTGGGATCTCCTCAAAAACTCAACCTTTTTACTTTTTCCACTCTACAAAATAATAATAATAAAGCCCCATTCAAAATCCCTCCCTACTACATCCAGTACACCTTTCCATCTCTTCCAGATGCTCTCTAAAGTTCTATGATTACTTTCTATAAACTAATTACTAACTCAGCCTCCTAACCCAAAGTTAGTTTTCCTTAATTAATGCAAATGTTAACTGGGGGTTCATAGTGTGATCAAATATCCCACAACAGATTCCAACAGCACCGAGGGGTGCTAAGGACAGCCTATATATGGACTTTACTTGTTACCTTTAGGATAAATAAACCACCAATCATACATTCCTAGAAACATATTTATTCCAAATCTGGAGAAATGGCTCAGTGGCTAAGAAGGCTTGCTGTACATCCACAAGGACCTGAATTCAAATCCTCAGCACCCATATAACAAGCTGCATCTGGCACTACAAACACGTGTAACGCCAGTGTTGTAGTAGGTGGAGGGTCAGATTAGGAGAATCACTGGACGTTCCTAGCTACTAACTTACTCCACTCCCAAGGAAGACTGATTCCAGGCAGGCTACTTGGCAGAAATTGCAATTACAATTTTTGTCATTACTCAGTAAGAAAATAGCACTCTATTAATGTCCCTGTCTTTAAAGAACACTCTTTTACTCTGAAGCATAAATCCCCAGATTCAAAGCACAACTGAGACTAAGGGTTTACCTAGTGGCCAACCCAGTAGAAACTTCTACTTTTGCTCTGGTACCTGTTAGTAGCGTATTGTCTTTAGAAGAGTCCATTTGTGTCAGTCAACTTCACCTTAAGGTCTTATGTTAGAATAATGTGATCACACATAAAAGCTCTGCTGATGTGAAAAGACAGTGATAATGAAGGTTAGATGATGAAGGTTCTCCAGTCTCTAAAATGCTCATCATATCCTGACCCCAACCCAGAGAAAGCCAAGTCTTTGTTTTGTAGTAGAGAGGTAACAGGATACACATGGCACATGGTACTGTTCAAAGCAATCAAGTATTAGTTTGCTGACAAACTAACTGTGTTTCCTTTGTGAGGACAGAGGCAGCTGCATCTGCCAGGAAAGCGACAGACATTCCCATCTTTGCACATTGGTGTTGAGGGAGTTGCCTATCTATTCTCTTAGTATAGGTTATAAATGGTACCTTATGAGATGGATTAAATAGTTAAGCATCCATATTGAAATCTAAAAACTCAAACAAACACTGCACATTGCAGCAAATTATATAACACTCCATGACAGCAAATCACGAAAAAGGGTGAAATGCCTATATCTGAAAATAGAAGAATATTAAAAACCCAATCTTTTCAGCACTTTAGCATTGACAGAATATTCTTCAAACTTCTTACAATTTTAAATATTAAAATAATACTGAGGGGAAACTTGAATGATTTATCATTGCTCAGAAATGATTTGATAATTAATGGTAGATTTGTACAATCTGTTGGGAATTGCTTTTCTAGTTTTATTTCACACTGTCCTCTATGGATGACTAACTTAATGATTCTAATCAGTCTGGACATAACTAGATTATTCTACATTTCAGATGCAAAAGGAGGGCAATGGAAAATCTGTAGCAAAAAAAAAATAAAGCTTCAACTTGAACATGTTGAAAAGACATCAGATTAAATAGGCTAAAAATATTGCAGCCACGTACAACCAGTTAGCTTGATGCTCTGGATTGTGAACATCTCTCTCTGGGGAAACACTTTAAGCATCTACACTTCAAATGCATGAAGAAATAAACAAGAATTAAGCCATTATCATTAAACCCAACGATAAAGTAAAGTCCTAATGTTTTATTTATATCCACTTCACTCTCCTTTCTCTGTCCTCCATAAAAGAAAAAAGCAAGTAACTACTTAATAGTGCCTATTAAGACTAGTATTTACTTCTTTGATATTTTAAGGGCCCCGTTGCTTCTTTCTTCTTCACCCAAGCTTAAAGAATTTCAATAGTCACCAGCTTGTGACAATATTTAAGTTGCATTTGACAGATTATTCCTTCCATTAAGTCATCCTGTCATGTCACAACGTTAGAATAGAACACGAGGAATATTGAGGAGGGAATGTGTCTATCCTTTACTGAATACAAGCCAACACCAATTTAGCAGACCCTAGCGAGGTAGAAATTAGCCATTCACCATTGAAACAGTCAATGTTTTTCGGAGAAAAGTAAGTGTTCCTCTCCAGAAGCCATCTACTGCTAATAGCTGTCAAACTAGATCAAGATCCTCTCCCTCTTCCATGCTAAAAGTTTTAACCTGTTTGGTCATGTGCAGGTAACCACAGTTATCGTGGGTTCAGGGGTGCAGTAGCTACGTCATGTCCAGAGGACAGTATGTCACAGCAATGCATCCATTTTTCAGTTTTCACATTTTTTCTGCCTCCTCCGAGAGGCTTAGTGCATCCCGTAGAGATGTTTGGTACAGATGTCCCATCTCTGGCTGAACACTCTGGCTGGCACTTCAAACACTGATAGATTGTTTTGTCACAGTGAATGACCACATGTTGATGCACATATGGTCAGTACAAGTTTCTCTGTGAATAAATAAATGATATTAATAAAACTACATAAAATTTGAGAGGTGATGTGATGGGGGTTCCTTGGAAGAGCTAGAGCTAAAGGGGAGAAGAAGGAGAAAATTGATAAAATACATTGACAATATGTATGAATATTATGTATATATAAATATATATGTATTTCTATATAATACATATATACGTGTGTGTGTTTGTCTACAAGTCTTCAGCAAGGCTGATGAAACCTGCACTGGAATAAAGTAAGAAGACAAGTCACATGGAAACAGAAAACAATAGCTTGTAATCTCTACTTCCCTCGGTGGAGTCAGGAAAGACTTCATATGTGATCACGAGTATTGATTTTTATCACTAGTTAGAATTTTCCAGAGAAACAATCATGAACTCTATTGACATGAAAACACACTGCACATCTGAAAAATGGTGAAGTTATGCTGGTAAAACAAGCACTCCATATCAGATCAGTAAAATGAAGAATTTGTAGGTTAGTCAAAGATACTTAGTTTGAGTTTTTGATTAAAGGAATAAAAAAGATTCCAATTCAGCGATAATTGAGAAATCCTGAGAATGTGAGTTCTGACTGGGTTTGCCTGGGCTGGTACACAAGCTATGGTACCCAAGAATATCTAGCACTTTAAGGATGTCATGGGCACTCACTAGCCTGGACTGGTATACAGGATACATGGGAAGAGCTAATCCTAAGAACACGGGGTTCATGTAGGAGAGACAGTATTGACGTCACTCACCAGGGTGTATATGATGCATGATTCAAGTTTAGGAAAAGAGAGCTCTTCTCATAGTTCTCAAGAAGTGAAGGGACCAGGAAAGGGCCAGGAGAATTAAGCCGTACAAGTGTATTCTCTCGATGAACTGCTGCTTCCTGACAGCCCCCTCCTCATTCACTTTCTCCCCATCCCTAAACATGGCATTGAATTCAATCTGTTGATTAATCACTAATTACCTGAAAGCCATCATGATCTAATATCTTTCTAAAAGTCCATCAGCTAGCAATAAATCTTTTGACAGATGCACATTCAAAGGGCATTGAGAATCAAACCAGAGTGCCTCCTTTTTATTTTCTTCCCACTGACTTGAGCATATGTTATTCTATTTGATTATGTGAGTTTCAAATAAAACTGGACTCTTAGGCTGATGATTCTGTGTCTAGCATATGTATTTAGTGTAATGCCCTCTAGGACTGCTCACATTTTTTGAAAAAGTGCAAGATGTTTTTGCAATAATGAGAAAATTGAATATATATAAATAAATGGTGTAAATGAGCCCTTATTTTACAGTATACTCCCAAAGTAAAATATATTAAAGACCCAAAGTAAAAACTGAAACCATAAGCCTACAATAACAATAAGAGTTGGAAAACATAGGTAATGGAGGTAAAGATGGACAGGTAGGATTGAAAATTAAAGCCTTTTTTTCCCCAAGAAAAACAGTCAATGGACTAGAACGGAAATCTATAGAATGAAAAAAAAAACATTTTCAAACTATAAATCTAATTCCATTGAGAATTCTGTAACAAATTAATACCTATAACCTTCACTACCAATAAATAACAGAAAACTTTCAGAGTTCTAAATATTGGGAAGTCTAAGCCCTGGCACCAGGAAATTTATTTCCTCATTTATATACTGTTGATATCTTCACTGTAATGTCACTTGGCAGAGGATCTAGATGTGTCTGCCAGACTGGTTTTTAAATGCACTAATTCCACTTACAGGGCATGCCCTGCTCTAGTTGCTTTAGGTGAGTTCTATCTACCCGAGCCATCACTTGTGGAGGTAGGTTTTCAATACAGGAATTATGATTGCTATTTGAGAGAGGACCTATGCAGCCCAGCCAGGCCTCCACTTACTGTGTATCCAACACTGATCTTGAAATCCTGATATTCTTGCCCCCATATCCCAAGTACTGGGATTATAGGTATACAATAACATGTCCAAAGAATATATACATTTTCAGAAGGTGCAAGCATTTAACAAAACAGTTAAAGGACCAATATCCAAAACATGCAAGGAATTCCTACAACTCCATAGTAAAAACAACAGGGAAACCGTAATTTCTCCAAATAGCCTACAAGTAAATGAAAGTGTTCTCCATATCACAGTTTGTCAATGGAATGAAAATCTCAACTGTCATGCAGTGAGATAACACACCACTTCTCAAATGAGTCTAGAGTAGAGGAGACTGTGAAGCAAAGGAAATCATACAATGAGGGGGAGACCTCTAAGCTATAGCTAATAATGGAAGGCTGTGACCATAAGGTTGTCAGGGCCAGCCTGGGCTATTCTGTGAAACTCTATCTCAAAAAATGGTAATCAGTCTCAGGTGAACACATCGTTACCTCTCAAATGCCCCTGGATGAAGGTTGATAATAAGTGCTACCACTGTAGTTGTCAAATAGCAGACTTAAAGATAATCAAATTCTATGTATATTCGATTTATGCTCTATATTCTTATTTACTTCAGTGTAGGCATTTTTGTTTATTGTTGTGTTACTCAAAATGCTATAATCTAGTTAGTTTTCTATAATTTGTGATGAAATGCAAACAAATTTTAAAATGGCACTCCCTATTATTTTGATGTCTCCATAAATTTTTTGAAAAATGTTCTTACAAATTATGCTCCAGATTTACCTCATGTCTATCTCCTTACCTCATTCCAGTAAATAAGGTAACTTTCCATTGAAGACTAGGTTCTGTCAGGGGAAAACACTTCAAAGACTTGATCTGTTTTCTAGATATGTTCATCACCATGTGTTGTCCCTGATGAAAAGCAAAGTTTGGAAAAGTAAAACCACATACGTAAGAAAGCATAATGCAATCATGTATGTTTATTCATTTTCATACATAACTATGTGTACATTTTATTACATTTTTATATTTATCTTTTAGTAGTGATGATTTTGCTTGCATCTTTACAATTCTAGTACAACAGAACTGATATCATGATAGTTGACTTTTTCCAGAATTTATAACTCCCTTTTTTATAAGAAAAAAGTGGTTCTTATTTGCTCATCATCACTGACCCATTTGCTCTTCTCCTATACCCACTGCAGCATCTCACCCTTCTGTTTCACAAGGAGGATGCCTTTCTCACATAAGATGGCCAGTCTGCCGCAGGTAACAATCTCCAATCTACAAGTTAAAAGGATACCCTACACACCCTATTCTGTCATCTTGCACACACTCTAGGTTTGTCTCCATGCACATACCCCCTCTCTGTTGCTGTTGTGATAGCCCACATTGTATTATTCTCCTGAAAATAGATTCATTCGTCCTTTTTGGACTTTATGCCACATGCATGTTCCATTCATGTTTCACCTCACCAACGTTGCTTGCTTCTCCTGCAGAAATGCTCTCCATATTCACTTTAAGCTTTTAAATGTCATTATGACCTCATCCTAATTACAAACCGAAAGAGAGCTGGATGCACCTTGAATGATGCTAATTTTGTCCCTGAAGCAAGTCAAGGTAGTGGATCTAATATAGCAAGAGGTATAGTAAGATCACTGATCTTTGTAAATATACTTGTGGTAAACAGAAGGAAATGTAATCAAGCTTCAAAATATAAAGTCAAACATATAACTCAGTCATGCTCTTTCTGGTTGTGAGTTGTGAGTCTTTAGTGGCTGAGGCAGCTTAATGCACTGTGTTGTAAATTGTCAACTGATACCTATGTTAACAATCTAAATATCTGATTAAATAGTAGGTGATTCATTTCTGTTGACTGAAATTTAAGCATCTGTGACTGAATAACACTTCAAAGAGAAAAATCAGCTAAAATACTTAGGCACAAGGATTTCTTGTTAAAGGAGGTAATTTCTGCAGACACTGCCAAATAAGATCAAAGCTTAGACTTCATCTTACAATTCTGAAGGACATATCTCCTTACTCATCATATTAATGCATATATTAATTTGGTTAATACTTATCAATGTATAGGATATGTGTGAAAATCATTAGAGATGCTAAAATACATTTTTCATGTACGGTTAAGCCTGGAAATGACCTGAGGATTCATTAATGTATGTGACAAAATGATAAATAGGTTGAGACGCTAGCTCCCCAAGAAGTCCCATTCGACTCAGTGAAGCATAAAAATCACAGATTATTACAAATACTAGATTTTGAAAACCTGAGATAAAGCAAGGAGTTGAGTAACAAAAACAGAGAGAAGCTCATAAGCTTGGAAACGATGTTTCCAACCCTGAAAGAAATTAAAGAATCAGAAAACTAAAAGAACTTCCTGTATTCTCAAAAGTGCTGTGAGACCTTTAATAAGAAGCTCCAGTACCTTTCTTTCTTTTCAGTATATGTTGGCAAATTCGATAGGTCGCATTTTCAAAATAGGAAATACCAATGGCTATAGATGTTTTTAATTGTAAATAATGGGATTTCACAGCTAATTTCTTGAATTCTGTGTTTGGCAAATCATCCTACAATAATAGTTTTATTATTTTTATTGTGGCTCCAGTGAGCTATGTGGATGACTATAAAACACTTTGCAGACACTCACATACATTCTGACATATACCCTGAGGACAAAACCGTAGCTTATGGGGAAGTATTTAATAATAAAGGGGCATAAATTCTGCATGTTCGGCTATCCCCATCTGAGATGTTAATGAGGTGGAAAATTAAAAGAAGTAACAGCCCTTGGGTCTAGCCGTGTTTTTCAGCCCTTTTATTCTCACAAAAATTCTTTCTCCTGTTCCTGTTGGACAAGGCTGATTATGCCACTGGTGTAACATCTGTCATTGTTCAAGTGGCACAGCATGGATTCCAAATGGCTCCTTGTTTAATTTACATCTATCTCAGAAGATTTATAGATGGTGATTTTTTTTCTTTTATAAGATTCCTTTTTTAAGTCTTCAAATCAGATTTTTAAGAAATTCTAATAACTTGTAAATTTCAAATTAATTTTAATTAGGTCTGCCCGTAGTAAGCGTTCTACAAGCTTTTAGCTCAGTGTCAACAAGATATGGAGAAATTATGTGGTTCAATGTAAACTATGGGAAGACATGATGTCGTCTTGAGAAGAAATTTTGAAAAGTAAAGCTAAGAGATATAAATGTTTCTATGACATCTCTGTTAAAATAATTTCTGAAGTAAGGTTCAGAGACTTAGATGTTTCCTGATAAATTTAGCCTTTCTATGATGTTATAATAATTTTGATCTAGTCCATAAGTGAAGCATTGTAAGTATCTTCTTCAATCTTCAAAGCTCTGTGTATATGTATATACTTTTTTGTTGAGATGGGACCAAACTATATAGGCCTGTCAGGTCTAGAATTTGCTGTGAAGACCAAGATTAGTAGTCCCCAAAGTATGCCTTAGTTATGCTTTATACACATTTCTTGTACTATATATTCCTACACTTCTTGTAATCTTAGATATTTATTATTTATTTACTTTTACTAAAATTTACAGTGCAGAGTCCATTTTTGTTGTTACTGTGCATATAGTTCCAAATCTGCCCACGCTGTGTTAGACAACCAATTAAGGGGCCATTTCCCCCTTCCTTTTGCTCCCCTGGGAGGAGGAGCTGGTGGGGAGGCCTGGGGGAAGTAATGTAATCTATTACAATCAAATACATGCTTTTAAAAATACTGTGCTGTATACTGCATTTTCAGGTTAACTGTCCTCATGAAAATGTAGGTCCCTGGTGGTAAATACAGCACCCCCAGAACTCCATTCTCTCTATCAGCTCTTGAGGCTCTAGCCTCATCTATTAATTCAATATCCAGATTAAGGTAATTCACCAAAAGTTCATGTAGCTGAATCTGATTCGAAGAGGGTTGCTATGTGCGTTTGATTTAGGCCTGAGTTTAGCCTTTTCAGAGGGCTGAAAACTACAGTCTCACAGCTCCTGGAGCTGTGGAGAAGAGCAGCATAGGCGACAATGCAGGGAGAACTTGCATCATCAGCTCTGTCCCTGGAGAACTTTCTCTCTTCAAACTGCTAGGCAGCTCTTGGGGCTGGGGGAAGGGAGCACATTTACAATGCTTGTTGTTATCTGATTTGGTTCAGAGCAACCCTCCCGCCCAAAACAATCAGCATTAATCCTTTATAACTGTGGATTCTAAAGGAGTCGCTATCAGTTAAGGTAAACAAAGCTGTCATAGAAACTTAAACAAAACTACAGGGAATAAAATGACTTTAACTATCTTACAGAGCTGTAGTACATCCCTGGAAGCAGCAGAGGTCCCCTGTAAGAGCACACCCAGCATGGAGCCTGGAGGGGTCTGAAACACCCTGCACTTTCATCTTTGTCTGTCTTTGAGACTCTGTGAAAGCATTGTCCAAGATCTAAACAGCCATAGCATATTGAGAACACGCATGCACGCACACACACACACCTCCTCAACACAGATGAAAATGAAAAGATTCTTTTTCTGGCACATTCACGTAAGAAAACATCTGTCTGATCTTTACCTGACCACTCATCAAACCAAAGAAACTAAAACAGTTAATGGCAAAGAGCAAAAGTATAACATCTCCTAACTGGCACTCAGGCATTGCTGGCCGGCCTTTGTGTCCTCAACTGCAGCCACTAAGAACACTCCTAGTGTGTGTGTGCACTTGTTAGTATTCAGACACTTGCACTGGCCTGCCTGCCCTAGGGAACCTGGCAGGAAATGTCATCAGCTACTCTCATTCCCTATGCACACGTGCTACATGCCCTCATAAAAGACGCGACCCTCACAAACACCCCACCTTTCTGAAACCACATCCAACTCCAGATGTCGGCCTCTCTGTCTTTCTTCTCCCTGGCCTCATAAACCTCCCACAAGAGTTTTGTTATATGGTGTAACTTTCCTTCTTGCCACCTTCAGCGGCTGAACAACAACAATCCACACATACTTAATGAAACAAATAAAACAAACCCATTCTAGGACAGAGAGTAATGATAAACTCATGCTCTTTGCAATGTTTAGTTTTTGATAAAAATATAAATACAGCATAGAAATGTAGCGGCATTTCAATTGTATTTTAATAATTAGGACTGCCTGAAGATCTGAGAGTAAAACAGTCTCACTGGTCAGCCTTACAGATAGTTACGGTACCACACACCTTTAATCACAGTAGCCACACTAGTTGCCATAGAAACTGGGTGGTGCATGCCTTTAATCACAGTGGTGCACACCTTTAATCCCAGCCCTAGAGAGGAATATACAACAGTGGCAGGGGCAGGGGAAGGGGACAGCTCTCAAAACACAGTCTCCTGAGATTCCTGAAGGCAGGATCACCATTTCAGACTGAGGTCAAGGTAAGAGCCAGTAGCTGGCTGTTTTGCTTTTCAGATCTTGAGGTTGAACCCCAATTTCTTTCTCTGAGTTTTTATTAATAGTGCTTCACAGAAATATGAACACAGGTGAGAACTGTCATTTTCCTTCCTGTTATAATAACACAGATACACTATTGGAGTCTTCTCTCTGTCACCATCCCTTTCGCGTATAATCAACTGGTCTGAAAGCTACTAGGTTTTTCCCTTCACATTCAGTACTCATTTGCATCCCTAGCACCAAAAGTGGTTGGTGTTAGAATTCTCAAAAATATGGAATCATCAAAATCTTCTGTTGGATGATATTTCTAGTAATTTCAAGGCCATAAGAAGTGGAAGAAGCCAGCCTACAAACCACAATCCCAGAAAACTTAGACAACAATGTGGACACTAAGAGAGATTTGCATAGATATAATCTACATGGGAAGTAGGAAGTAGAAAAAGGCAAGATCTCCTGAGTAAATTGGTAGAATGGGGACCTTGGTTGAGAATTGAAGCGGGAGGGAGAGGCACAGAGGAGAGCAGAGAAAAATATAGAGCTCAATAAATATCAACAAAAAAATACAAAAAAAAAAGAAATGGGAGGTAGAAGAAATGTAGCTCATAAATAGGGAAGTGAGTCAGATCGATGATATTAGTGATGGTTCTTCCTGATATTTGGATGGCAGAATGCTAGTTACTAAAATGTCAGACTGTAATAACACTTCTGAAACACAGCTTTTTAATCACATAACCCCTGAAAAGCATAGGAAAGATGGGGAGTGATTTCCAATAATATCTATGCATTGTGGAAGTAGGCGAAAGTCAGAATAGAGATCCTGCTCATTCAGATGAAATTCACAGGCCTTTCAGCTGGAGTGGGAAATTCCAGCATAAAGGAGATCCCAAGGGCTCCCAAGCCAAGTACAGTTTGAACAATCACAATTGTTCTTTGGTGAAACTCAACAATTGCCAAGACCTTAGGTCTATTGAACCCTCTGATAGATTTTTGAACTCTCCTTAATTTAGCTTTTCCAAGGAGAAAATCAATCCTTGAATCACAAGGAAAAAATGGAAAGTGTCCATTTTTAACAGTTGAAATGTAATTCTTCCATAAGAAAGTTGTTGTTTATCTAGATCTCCCTTTAAGTAGCTGTTATCTGGGAGATTCATCATTTCTACAAGTAAAATGTGGGGGGGAAATGATGCATGGGGGATAAAAATGGAGAAATTATTCTGTCTTTGGAGCAATCATCCTGCAAGTATAAAAGCTAAAAACACTTGAGTAAAACTTCCATCAGTAAAATATTAAAGGGCAATTTCAACTTGAAAGTTACTTTTCAAACACACTTACTGAACTGCCAGTGCAAATGTGCACAGCACAGTGATGTTTCAGAGTTTCAGGGCCGTGCAATGACCAGCATTGTTCAAAATGTAAAATATTTTCTTGAACCATCAAAAGGGCTTCCTAATATGCTACTTTAGTGGTCAAGCAGTCTCCAGAATCAGTAATATTTTCTCTGGCGATTAACCTCTGTGTGTTTGAGGGAGGGGTGCTGAAGATGTATAATCACGGTCAGGGAGCTTCAACATTTGCCTTAGATTGTTCTGTCTGCTGACCTCTGTCACAGTTCAACACTAATTTCCACATCATGGGCTGAACAAGAATGTCAGAAAGCTTAACAGCCCTTGTGAAACTCTGTTCAATTTCTGTCTGAGTCTTCCTTTCATCAAATGATACATCCAGCTCAGCCTGAGGCTCCCCCAATTTGTTTGCTATAGAATTTCCCATTTTCAATCAAGGTCTTATTAGGTATTAGGGTTTGCCACTGTTCCAGGTTGATTCAATTCCCTCAGCCCACATATCAACTGGTATTGTTGGTGTACCCTGTCCTAGCAAAGGTGTTTAACCATGGAGTATGGTAAACTAGAAATTCTTCCTCTTGAGGAGACTGTCACTCTGGTTATTCACACCTGGAGTTTTATAAAGAAGCATTTTCCAATTTCATGTTAGCTGATCCCAATCTTTTATCTCTTATGGGGGTATCTTCAGCAACTTTTAAATTTTTCAATTTTTACATATGTTAAGAAGTAGGGAATGTATGTAATTCTGTTTAAAGAATCTATACCCAAAGAATAGAAAGTCATAAACACTAGTAATTCTAGGATAATTAATAATCTTTGTGTGTTCTATATTGAAATATTCATAATAATTTTAAGAACAATTATGAATGACCACTTTATAGCAGACATTTTAGGGAAGTTGTTCATGGTGGGCAGAGGCAAATGACAGGATTGAGAAAACAAAACATCATTGATAAGGGATATGAAGTGATTTGGTTTCCCTGCATCGGTGCTGTGGGCTAGGAGCCCTGAAACCTGGCTTGTCCACGTGACTCTCAGTCCCCATCTCACCAGTCAGCTTTCAAGGAGGTCTCAAAGTTCTGTTTCCCAAGTGAAAATAGAAGGGCTAGCTCTCAGGGATGCTGAGCTGCCTTCAGTAAACAGACTACAGATTCTCCCTTGCTACCCTCCTCACAGATCGGGTGGATGAATTGTGGAATGGCCTTGCTGTACAATAAAGCATTTCCATTAGCACTTTGTCCTTAAGTTCTAATATTCAAGAAGTAAACTAATAAAGGCAGAAGCTATTAGGAACTATTAAACAAGCAAATTATCTAAAACAAAGCCACCCACAAAATGTAATTGAGAACACACAGGCACAGAAAACTGTATGCAGAAAAAATGTTAAGCTGATATTTACGATTAATAGCCTTAGAGAATAAAAATACGTTGCATTTCTGCAGTTGGAGCAGAAAGTCACATGAAAACAAATACGTGCACATGTACACAATACACTCACATGTGCACACTAACTCACACACTGATACACTCACTCCTTTCAGAAACCCAGAAGTTAGATAGACTAGCAATTCAATAGATTAGCTGGAAGAGAAAGGCAAGACCTATCCCTGTCAATAGAAAGAATGAATTAGGAAATGTAAAAGCAGAGACAATCTGAGAATCAACTGTGAAAACTTTCAGAGAGAGCATATATATGACAATTAACATTATCACATGGGGTCTGATATACATTGAAGTGTAGAAAAGAATCAAATGCCAAGAAATACTGGAATGGGTAGTATTTCTGCATTTTCTATACAACGAACTGAACAAGGAACAAGTGGAAGCGGGTTGAAGCTCTGCATACTGGCACTGGCGAATTATGGGAGGGAGGTGGGAATTGCTGCCATTTCTTGTGCTAAGGCTGCTCTAAGGCTCCTTCTGAGTTGCCTCTGATGCTAGGTTCTTCCTCAGGGAGCTGTGTAAGCTGTGTGAGTCCTTACCAAGGCAAGGGTAAAGGACAGTTAGAAGAAAGCAAACCACGGCTGAGGCCAACTCAGTACTGCTCTGGTGCCCCAGTTGTGTTACAGATTTCAGGACACCCTGAGATCTTTTTTCTCATACTGTTATATTTTGGGGTTCTTAGTTGACTTGGGGTACACTTATGACTATGAATCTCAAATGTCACCTTGATTGGTACCTTAGATATTTGTAGCAAATGTGGGTGTCTCATTTCTCTCCCTTTCCCTCCCCCCCCTTTCTCTGTGTCTTGTCACTATGAGATAAAAGGAGTCTCTGCCACAAGCTCCTGACACCATGATATCCTTCCTCACAATGGGCTCAAAATCAATACAGTGAAGAACCCTGAAAAGAACCTTCTGAAACAGTCAAAAGAAATCTTTCTTCCACGCATTTTTCTCAGTGTTTTGTCACAGTAACATAAAAATAGCTAATTCTCATGTTCCCTTAATTTTGTTTTTGTTGTTGTTACTTGGTTTCATATTATAAGATTATGGTACAAATGTTCTTCTGTTATAGTTTGTTTAATAAATCAGTTTCAAGAATCAGGAACAAAGACCTGACAATTCTTGAATAATCTTTATCCTCTTCTCATAGTAGAAATCTCCTTGGACACTCATAAAATGTAATATGTGTGTAGAAAACACACTAGGGTTTACAGGAAAGAATTGAATAATAAGACTTTGCATCTCTGAGAACCAAATTAATAACATTTCTTACCATACATACTTCTAAGGCTACCTTCCATTGACTGTCATCAAAGTAAAACTTGTACAGAATGAAATATGAACTTCTAGGATAGGAATGATCACTCTTGTGCAATATTGAGCAGACAAATGCCTTCAATGTCTAACTTTTATTATTGAGCAAAAAATGACTATAAATTCATAATGAAAAAAATGATAGAGCAATAATACTCAGATATTATAATAACAAATTACTGAATTCAAATTTTTCAAGGTGTATTCTTAAATTAAAAAATGTCCAAACATGACAAAAATTCCTAGGCCAGGCTGGGTATGGGGAAGAGTTCTCTACTGTCTAGTAAAGTAGTGAAATTTGTACTTTTCTTTTAATAGTAAAAATTATATTTTTTAATATATCTTCTAATTTTCCTTTTTCAACCAAAGTTTATCAATATGGCTAAACCAACTTTTCCCTCTTTGGTGTTCTAAATTCCCATCCCAAGAGCAGCAAAGGAGAGATAATCTTAACATGATTCTCCACTGGTTTAAAGCCTGCCTCTTAATAATAGGGGATAGAACCTTTCAGAGTCAAAGAAAGAATGTGCTGTCACATAGTCTTGTTATCTAGGATGAAGCAGTTGGTTGATAATGAGCCTAAGAGGCCATTGCAGTACGGGGGTACAGGTTCAAATGCCTAATATCTGGAAATATTTATGTTGGGCATGTCACTCATATAAGCCACTTGATTTATTAGTAAAGGGAGATGATCCTTACAGAAATTAGTGAAAAATAACTGTAAAATAAATCTACGCTTCTGTTTTTACTTCTTTTATGTGTATACGTGAGTTGCCTACATGTATGTCTGTGCACAGTGTGCATACTTGGTCTCTATAGTGCCTTGAAGAGGGCAATGGGGCCCTTGAAAAGGGGGTTTATTAATTTTGAGCCACCATGTGGATGCTAGGAATCAAAGTCAAGTCCACAGGAAGAAGAGCAAGTGCTCTTAAACACTAAACTAGTTCTAGAGTCTACACTGCTGTTTTCAGTTCAACTGTAGCTCATGATGACTGAGATCAGATATCAAATAAAGTGCACTAGCTCTCTTCCATGTTACTGTATTAGACAGGGTCCTGATACACAGACTGTCCTAACCAGGAACTCATTGGGAATCCAGACATGGTCCTCCTGTCTGTGTCTCCTAAATACTTGGATTGCAGGAGTTAAGGCACCATACTTGGCCCTTTCTTTTTTTTTTTTTCTCTCTGTGAACTACACAAGTATTGACAGCTGAAAAAGACAGCATAAAATGTGCTCTTTGTGGCTTAGATCACAACCTCTGGAATCAAATAGCTTTTAGCTTTGCTCTCTGGATTTTCTCAGGTCCTCTTTTTGTAGATTGAGGATAATAACCTAATCCAGGTACAATAGCACACATCTATAACCTAATTGCCTGAGATGATGAGGCAGAGGATTGCTTGAGTTCAAGGTCACCCTGGGGAACTAAGTCAAACATCTTGCAAGAGAGAGAGAGAGAGAGAGAGAGAGAGAGAGAGAGAGAGAGAGAGAGAGAGAGAGACATGGATCTTAGGCCTTTGTGGATAAAAGATTATTGGCTATAGATGTAATATCTAGGACTTTCAGGAATAGAGCTGGATGCCAGATGGTAAAATGAGAAAAGACACCTTACACCAAGTATCACATACTCTATTGAGGACATAGCATAACAAGACATACACAAAGCATATGGGGAGGGGGGGATTAAGTGGAAGACAGAAAAATGTAATGAATACAAGATATCAACACCAAGGGTGCCAAACAGGGCAGAAGAATGTCAGAGCCTGATAACTTTGCAGAGCTCAAGAACCAATGGAGCCACAACCTTGCCTTTCTTGTCTCTAACTCACAGGCTCTTCTTGGAGGCACCGTGCAGCTTCTAATTGTCAGTTTTGTATGGTTAGTGTGTATGTGTATGTATATATATATATATATATATGTGTGTGTGTGTGTGTGTGTGTGTGTGTGTGTGTGTGTGTGTATAATTAGTTATAGTAATTTTATGTGAATATTTGAAGCTTTACTTTATCGTGTAAACCAGGGAACATTTGAGCCTCTGAACAGTTTCCACCTGGTGGCCAACATCTGATATCTCACATTGACAATCACTGTGGACAGTGTTTGCTCTTTATTTGACAACAATCCCTACACCTTCCACACTAAATCAAGAAAAGCAATAAGGTAGGCCCTAAGGACTGTTAAGAACAGAGTTCACCAAGGAATTTTAAGGAGCTGATTGGGGGAAGTGGAATCTGCTGCTCTCTTAATCTTTTACAAAGTTTTAAACTTTTACAAAAGTGCAGTTCAGCCCCATCCTGAGTCTGAAAGAGAGATTATGGACATTCGTCGGAAGCTGTGTGGGGAGAAAAGTGAGTTTGTTAGAGCTGCAGTTCTTTTCTGGGGCACCAAGAAGGCTTTTTAAATCCAAGCTCACTTAAGTTTTCACTTTAAAGACAATATTAGAAAAATATTTAGGGGAACCTGTAGTTGTGCCTTAACTATCATAAAATATTACCTGGAACCTCCCTTGCTGAATTAAGGCCGCAACTCCCAGTGATGAATGGCATGGCTTGGCTTTTGTTCTCTTCTTTGCTCTTTTCCCAACTTGTACTTCATGCAGGGTGGCAGTCAGACTCACTCCACTGTGTTGGCACAGTGACATAGGGTTTCATTTGGACTCTCTCGGCCTTGACTTTTGAGCCTTTCAAATAAAAAAAAGCGATAAGTAACCTTAGAACTAATACTCAAATAAGTATCCACCAAACACAAGTCAATTAAATGCAAGTATCATACGTGAAACATTTGCACATTTTACATAGTTTTTCTGTGATTCTAAATAGTGCATAAAAGTGACATTTAAGCCTGTCTGTGAGATCATACAATCTGAGGCCACAGGGGATGAAGGAACTCATTTAGCGTTAGGCTCTAAATAATTCCTCTAAAATGTTACCATGGTAATGTGGGATTCCCCACTGTATGCTGTGAATACCATTGGTTAATAAAGAAACTGGCTTGGTGTGATAGGGTAGATTAGAGCTAGGTGGGAAAACTAAACTGAATGCTAGTAGAAAGGAGGTAGAGTCATGGAGAAGTCATGGAGCCTCGCCAGAGACAGATATGCTGAAACTTTGCCAGTAAGTCACAGCCTCGTGGCAATATACAATTTATGAAAACGAGTTAAACTAAGATATGAGTTAGCCAGAAATAAGTTTAAACTATTGGCCAAACAGTATTGCAAATAATATAGTTTCTGTGTGATTATTTTGGGGCTGAGCAGCTGGGAACAAACAAGCGGCCTTACTACAGCACCATGGCTATTCTAACGTGAGGAAATGGATGACCCCACTGCCTTAAACTTTGGAAATAGTTTATCTTTCCTTATATAAAGTCTACTGTAATAAAAGACAGTGTAACAAGGATGTATAATAGAGGAGTGAAGGGCAAAAACCTAGTGTGTATCAACTGATGAAGAGGTAAGTAATATTAAGTGATTATCAATGAGATAAAGAATCCTTCTGATCCCAGCACTAGGAAACTGAGGTTGGAGGATCAAGAGGTCCATGTCAACCTATGCTATATGGTCACTCCTTATCTCAAAAAACAAAAAACATTAAAGAATATGTAGTCCATATATGCAATTAAATGCTATTCAGCTGATCTAAAGGATAAAATTTTGTTACAAAACATGTGTGGTAGTGGAAGGCAATATGTTAAGTCAAAATCAGGAATAGAAAACAAACACCACATGTTCTCATTTACCTGTGAACTACAAAAAAGTTGACCGCAGAAATTGAGATTAGAATAGTAAGGGCAGAGTATGAGATCCTGGGGCAAGAACAGATAAAATGGGGAGACATTATTGATAAGTTATAGTTAGATTGGGAAAAAATAAGTTCTAGGATCCTATTTTACATTAGAGTAACAATGAATAAAATCTTTCCAAATGCAGGAAAAGTGGAATATTTTCAATGTTTTATCAGAAAATAAATGATAAGTATTTGGAGAGATTGATATTTATAGCTAAGTTGAACATTACACAATACATGTATCAAAAATAATTTTCCCAAGATAATTTTTCTGTTTTAACTTACATATAAAAAGAAATGATTCAGCCAACCAAATAGCATAGACAAATAGAAAAATCATAGGAGGAGCTCTGTCTTCTATCCAAGCCATAGTGACTCACTAGTTTTACCCACAGAAAGAGTGATGTAAGTCCTTGCAAAATTTGAAACTGGTTGAGTGTGTGTGTGTGTGTGTGTGTGTGTGTGTGTGTGTGTGTGTGTGTGTGTAGTGTGGAATGACTGTTCTTGGACTCTTTCAGTGATGCTTTCAGACAAATTTAATATTTTCTATTTCCATTTCTGAGTCATGATAATAAGAGTACCTGACTCAGGCATGATTAGAAGCCAGAAAATGTGCTCTAGATTAACCCTCCTGGTATTAAGAATGGATACTGAATTAATTGCTAATACTACAAAGACATTTCCACTTCCTTCAAGATGTATTTTATTATTATAAAAACGACCTGCATTTGAACTTCATCTGTAACTATAATGCAATTAAACAGGTAACTTATTGAATAAACTGGATTTTAAGATATCATCAGTGGGAATAATTGAAAAATATTCAGCAATACTCAATGTATACATAAGTAATACTTTCAGATAGATAATAAAACACATTTTTTAAAAAAATATTCTTCTTTGTATACCTTATGTATTGTGCCTACTTAAATTTTTAAAATTTATTTCACCATTGTAGACTCCGTGACCCTTATTTATGGCTAGAAACCAATTATGAGTGAGTACATCCCATATTCATCTTTTTGGGTCTGGGTTACCTC
>NW_004949110.1:3967117-3985067 GCF_000317375.1 Microtus ochrogaster
AGTGGGGGGAGGGGAGAAGGGTTGGGAGGAGGGGGGAAGGGTGGGAGGAGGGGGAGGGAAATGGGAGGCTGGGAGGAGGTGGAAACTTGCTTTTTTTTTCCTTTTCTCAATAAAAAAAAAAGAGGTGAAAAAAAAATTTATTTCACTCAGTTTTTTATTTGTGTGTGTGTGTGCACAAATGTGTGTGCTTGGGTATGTGTACATATTTCTGCATTGTGTGCCTGTGTATATGTATGTGTGTGCGCGTGTGTGTGTGTGAGTTTGTAAAGTCACTTGCATGCAGTGATACTTCCGTGGAAGTTCAAGAATAACTCTCAGGAGTAGCTTCTTGAAAGTAAATTCTTGGAACCCATGGATTGATCCCAGGTCTTCAGGCCTGTTCACTGGCACAATTGCTATCTAAGTCATTTCATAAGCTAACTTTACACAATTTTCTGTTTTTTTTTTACCAGCAAGCACTATTTTGACTTAGAGAACTAAATCACATATAAAAATTTATTGTGTATGTCTGAAACCTCTAGCTCTGAACCAATTTCCTAAACCTCATCATGTCCCCGAGGAGCTCTTCTGAAATAGACAAGTACAAATCTTAATTTAGCTCCTGATTTGAGACAATTTAAATCTCACATTTCCAGTGTTTCCATGAATTTAGATTTATAGAGAAAATTTATAGGAGTATTTTCCTCCACAGAAGATATTTGATGCTGGTTACTATTTGATAATTTCTGAATTTCTCAATGATATATAACCGTGTTTAATACATATGTATGCATACATATACATGCAGATACACATGGTTGAAACCATCCTATTGTGGGACAATGGTCTTGTACCCTGTAAAAAATTTTCACTTGTATTGGTTTAATAAAATGCTGATTGGCCAGTAGTCAGTCAGAAAGTATAGGTTGGGTGACCAGAATAGGAGAATTTGGGGAGAGGAAAGCCTCAATCTGCAGTTGTCACCCAGAAGCAAAGGAAGCAAGATGAGAATGCTTCACTGATACAAGGTACCAACAGATAAGGCTAACACAGACAAGAATTATGGGTAAATTTAAGATGAAAGAGTAAATTAATAAAAAACTTGAGCTAATAGGCCAACTAGTTTATAATTAATGTAGGCCTCTGTGTGATTCTTTGAGACTGAATGGCTTCAGGACTGGGTGGGACAGAAACTTCTGTCAACACTATTCCAAACACTAGCACATAGAGATTATCTATAAATGTCTAAAAACAGAAGATGACATAGATCGACTGACCAGAGATTTTCTTTAATATATTGGGATCAAGTAATAGGCAAGCATGCTCATCATTTTAAGGCAGGTTTTTCACGTGTCACAATATGAGATCTATTGATATGAATCAGTCAAAAACTACAATGACTGGCATAGAAATAGTATTTCTAGGAGAATGACTTAGATGACAATGATGGATGAGAATTGTGTCAGGATGGACTTACAAACATTCCCATGCCTTTCCCACTCATCTCTAATTGGGATTGTTCAGATAATCATCTAACTAATCATGGACTCATATCTAAAATTGAGCATGATCTATTTTCTAGTCTTATTAAAACATTCTCCTACAAATGACTCTTTCATAAGGTAACCTATGGCTCTGGGACTTCAACTCAATTTGTCCTCAAATTCCTCAGCACTTCTCACCGGTGCCACACTCATTAACTCAAGTGCAGAAGTGTGCCCTGTGATTTTCTCAGTAATAGCTTCAGGCGCCGTTCTTCCAAACATGTTTTCTATTAGGGGCAGTAGGGAAGTCCATTTACCTGTAGTCGACTGGGATGCTCAATGCTGGTTAGGATTCCCTTTCAGAGTAAGGTTGTCAACTACTCAGCTCAGCTCAGTATCAGCCTTGGCAGTTGTTCTTTTGCATCTCAAAACAGTGAGAAGATGTAACTGGCTTTTCCCAGTCACCTGTCCATGCACATACCCACAATTAGATTGGAAAGTTCTCATCCTTTTACTGTTTCTTCTGAGCTTCAGTTTGTAGTTCCATTCTTTATTATGTACATCCTAAAATCCTTATTTCATATTGTTATCTCAAACACATGCAGAAAATATTTTCTGCAGTAAATCGTCTTTTAAAAATACATTTAATTAAAATATAAATTCATCATTTCCGCCTTTCCCTCTGCTCCCACCAGCCCCCTTCACACTTCAATCGATAGACTTTTTCTTTGATTATTATTGTTACATACGTACATATGTATGTATTTGTGTGCACAAATGAGTGAATGAAATTTGATTATTCATTTTTGTTATTTTGTGTGAGTTGTTTCAAGGCTTATCACTTTGTTTTTCCAATCAGTCAGGGTTCTAAGCCTTGGGACAGGTTAATTCTCTCTCCCTCAGTAATCACTAATTGATTGTGGGATCCCATGCATTTCCCCTGCCCCTAATCACTGTACTAACATTTCTGTTGATATTGTCATTGTTTAAGTCTTGCTTGTGTAGCTATTTCTAAGAGGGATACATTGATAGAGGACTTTCTGGTATTTCATCTTTCACAATCTTTCCTTCTCTTCAGCAATGCACCCAGAAACATGGATGTAGAAATATAGGCAGATGTATCCACTGGGGCTGGACTCCCCACAATCATTGATCTCTGCATTACATCCTCATTGTGGGCTTTATGTGAGGTTTTCTATTTGCTATAAAGAGAAGTTTCTTTGATGAGGGGGCATAACTACTTTTATCTGTAGGCATAAAAATAAGATTTAGAATTAAATTATCCTGGTTTTGCAAAGTAGTTGTAGTGGATTCTTTTCTAAGGTGCATAACCTTGCAAGCACTGGGAAGTTGATTAAAGTTTCTAGTGCTAGGCATTATTTTTCTTCTTTTTTTCTCTTTCTTTATTTTATTTATTTATTTTTTTAATTTATTTATTTATTAAAGATTTCTGCCTCCTCCCCACCACAGCCTCCCATTTCCCTCCCCCTCCCCCAGCCAACTCCCCCTCCCTCGTCAACCCAAAGAGCAATCAGGCTTCCCTGCCCTGTGGGAAGTCCAAGGACCACCCACCTCCATCCAGGTCTAGTAAGGTGATCATCCAAACTGCATAGGCTCCCACAAAGCCAGTACGTGCAGTAGGATCAAAAAACTCATTGCCATTGTTCTTGAGTTCTCAGTAGTCCTCATTGTTCGCTATGTTCAGCAAGTCCAGTTTTAACCCAGGCTTTTTCAGACCCAGGCCAGCTGGCCTTGGTGAGTTCCCAATAGAACATCCCCATTGTCTCAGTGTGTGGGTGCACCCCTCGCATTATTTTCTTCTGTTAAGTGGGCCTTAAGTCCATTTATACAGCTGTTGGCTACCAGGAACATGAATGCCACTATTGCACCTTTAAGGATATCCTGCCTTGCTACTCTTTGTTGTGGGTCATATGAGTCAGAACTGAGTAAGAATGTTAGTCACTTCTTTCCCTTGGCCATAATTTTTTTTGTGGTACCATGGAAGTAAAATTGCTAGATAGAGATTTCTGGGTTAGATCTACCCTAAATCTGCTGAATTCTCTATTCCCACATGGACAGTGTTTTCAGCAATAGGAATCTGTCTTTGACCTTCAATAGGCAAACTTGAGCAGCAGTTATGGTCAATATTGTATGAGTTGGACTTAGATTACCCTGACCAACCATTTAAAAGGAAGTTTGTCACACCTGGTACAGAAGTTTTGCTACTGTATATTCTTGCTGTCATCCTAAGTAGCATAACTTTATTTAAGGTGTGTGTGTGTGTGTGTGTGTGTGTGTGTGGTTTTCATTTAAATGCATTGCATATAATTTTAGGTAAATGTAAAATAATATGATTCCTTGAGGATTTATTTCAGGAAAATTTATGATATTTGTTCCTCCTCTTTTTGTATTGGCCTCCTTCTCCCCTCCACAGCTGGAACCCCTGTTCTTGTTTTTCTGCAGTGAGTCTTAAAGAACACAAACACATTACATAATTTTCAATCAAATATATCTTTAGAATTTTATTTACAAACACCAATTTAATATGTAGACAAACATTTACTCATTTTATGTATTGAATTTTTGTCTAACATTATACCATAGAAAACTGTCCTATTATTAATGCTAGAAAAATATTTTAGTATATAAAATGAATACCTTTAAATGATTTTCTGCAGGAATAGATTGGTGTTTGTAAGTAAAATTCTAAATATATGATATTTTTCCTAGCATGTATAACACAGAAAGCACTCATATTACTCTAGGCTGATAGTTGGGGAGCCTGCTTGGGACTGAACTAGGACTTCTGCATGTGGGCAACAGCTGAATGAGTATCTTATCTATTTGAGGGGCCCCTGGCAGTGGTACCAGGATCAAGTCCTGGTGCATAAGCTGGATTTTTGGAGCCCATTCCCTATGGTAGACTTTTTGCTCTTCCTTGATGCAGGGGGAAGGGTCCCGCCTCAACTTAATGTGCCAGGCTTGGTTGATTCCTTACCCTTTTTGAAGAGTGAATGAGTAGTGGGTAAGAGGAGAGATGTGAGGGAAAGCAAGAATAGGGAAGAGGGGGGAACTATGGTTGGTTCGTAAAATGACAAAAAGTTAAAAGACTCTGTGAAACTGCTTACATGTTGAAACATAGGATTCTGGGAAACCTAAATCTGTGTTCCTGGACCTTGGTCACTCAAAATGGCTCCAAAATAAACTGTCTCTAATTCTCTTTAAAAGAAAACTCTTCTATTGAGCTATTTTTATAAGATAATACCCATAAGATTGGACAAGGAATAAGAAGATAACTTCTTGTACAGCATGAGAAATATCCAGCACTTCTGTAAAATTACATGATTCGGAACTAGACTGAAAACAAGGTCGTAGTTTGACATTTGTTTCAGTAGATAAAAAGAGTGCAGGTTAAATTTACTGCAAAAAGCATGAATTAGCTCAGGATTCCGAAGACTGTGATTGGATTATTCATTGTTAATCAAGGTTATAGAAGTTTTTCTCCTTTCTCTATTTGTAACATTTCCATTTTACTAAAAGTGACTTTAATAACTGATGTAAAATATGGGTTAAACAAAATTGTGACTTTTCATAATGCAAAAATTTTATAAGAAGCTTTGAATTATGTGAGGGCACTTACTGTCTGCTTTACACCAATGTAGTCATTATGAAAAATCAAGGATCCATAAAAATTAAAGCCTATGAGAAGATGACATTAATAAAATAAAAATTAGTTGTAGTATTATTAGTATTTTACTTGACTTATCTAACAAGTATATAATAAAATATACTCTTATAGGAAATGAATACAAAAACGACCATTTGTATCTTTGGAAAAATCCTCATTGAGAAGGAAAGTGGTGAAATCAGAACTATCTACCTGAAATTACTATCCCGCAGTGAATGAGAGAAAGAACCACCAAAAGTGTTTCAGTGATGTACAAAGTAGCCTGAAAAGCAGAACGTAGATGTGCAAATGACAGGTGAAAGCCATGTGCTGAATGCTGCCAGCGGCACCCTATCCTCAGTACTCACTGCAGGATGGCAGCAGCTTAAGCCTTGGTACATGTTTCCAATGAAATTTGAAAATTGTTTTCAAAATTTATAATAAAACATTGCTACAATTGCTTTCTCATATTTAGTCTTTACTCATGAACTAACATAGACTTACAGAACATTACATTTAGAGGTCAGTCCTTATTCGTTACCAGTTTTAGAGGTGAAACCAAATTTCATTTATTTTTCAGAGTATTGGTCAGTTGACCAGTCTTATGACAAAAGAATCAAAGCTCAAACAAGCAAGAAGGAGAGGATGGTGCACCTTAGGCTACTTTTGAAATGTAAAATGACTTCACACAGGGGTTTTCCTCTGTGTAGGGATGCTGATTTGCTGCAGATGTCCCTGTTTAACAAGTTCCCTGATCAGACATGGATTCTTCTTCCAGGCCCTGGTTGCTTCTCAGGCTCCCGGGAAGTTCTAGCACACCACCCATTGACATGTCTTTAAAATATTAACACAAAGAACGTCTTATAACATATGAGCATACTTGCTGTCATTAAATAATATTTGTGAACACCTGCCTACTCTATTGAAACAAAGATAACACTATTGAGATCGTAGGCTAGTTAAAAAAAAACATTTTATTTAAATACTGTATGCCAAAGATGCTAAGTATGCTGTGGATTTCTATGCCTAAATTAATTATTCTACTTCACACAGAGAATTGTGATATCAATTCTTCCAAGTTATTTTCAGACTCCTCTGTGTTATGAAGTCTGTTGCATGATCTCCTAACTTGTCGTCCACTGTACGCTTATCCTAACTCTGATCCAGTGTAGGCTTGCTAATCTGACCTGTGGTCCACTGTAGGTATGTTGACTTCCAAACTATGATCCTCGGTTGGTCTGCTAATCTGATCTATGATCCACTGTACATATGTTGACTGAATCTTTAATATACTGTAGGTGCTCACACTCGCAATTGCAAACCCCAAAAACTTCTAGAAATTTCCCCAAATCTCATTTTGAAGCAAAATATGACGTGAAATGCGGCTATGTGTGCCACTTAATATGATTTTCTATAAAAATTATTTAGTTAGTTACAGTATTCTGCCCAAGGCATATTAGGTAGTGATACATAATGCATGGCATATAAAAAATCACCTTTCAAAGTCATGAAATATTGTGAATTCTTAAGCCCAGAAGCTTTCCATGAGGGATATGAAATCCTATAGAGTACTTGTAAGAAGTCTAGAAAAAAATCAGGTACTACGGTTTTATCTGATAGATTGATGAGTATGTCAAGTCCTACACTGCATTTTCAAATTATTAAAATGTCTATTTCAATCCAATCCACAAAATAACTTGTCACTAACAGGAGCTGAACATTATGACAGCTATTGATGATACATACAGAATTTACATGTGACCTTCACTTTCTATTAAGCCTCTGCTGATGTTTATCTCTGACCCTCTGACAATATGGTACTTCTAGGCAAGGCCAGTCTATTCCAAGGCTTCAGCAGAGAAACAAAGTAATTTTATAAATAAAGTTAACTTAACAAAAGACAGTTGCCGAACCACCAACCTGTTAATACCCAGATTTATGAAAAGTTGGTGATTTGAAGTAATAGGAACACCGAATTCTTGCTAATGAGTACATTCCTGCCAGCTTCCTTCTAAACCTATAAAAGTTAAGGTGCTTTACAGGGAAGCCCCAGGAAATGTGCCATTTCATCTCTTTGCCTGTTTGAATTCTGTGCACTCCATTTTTTTTTTCTGTCTGGGGCTAAAATAGAAACTAAGTAGTGGTAGGTTTAAGCAATTTTCAAACTTGAAAATTGAAAATACAATCTTGTACCTTTCAATTGCCTGGATGAAATATTCTTTTCCTGAAAAAAAAAAAAAAGGAACTCCAGAAATTGATCTATAGCGCCACTCCTGTTATTTTCTCTCTGCCATGACTTGTTTTTCCATCTGTGCATGAGTGCAGCTTGCTCTTCTTCGTGTTCTTGCATGCTTCCATTGACAGTCTTTTTTTCCTTTACAGGCTGAGTCTCCTTACAATTTGCTCATAGTCCGGTTAAATCAACTTCCAAATTTAATATGTAATCTCAATTAGAACAACAGAATATTATAGTAGAGATGGAAAAATCTTGGAGTTTCTTTATATCAATACTTCAAATTTTCAAATGAGGAAACTTTTTCTGAGATGTAATCTGATTTACCATGACACTTGTTTACTGCCCAGCCTAGGGCTGATTCCTATTCCCTAAACCAGTTACCTCAGTGTTCCTAACCGTCATTTACTTCCTTGCCCTAAAGAAAATGCTCCCATTTCCTTTAAGAATATTTACAGTTTGGTTGAAAAGACGGCATGTTTGCTGAAGTGTTTGCCATGCAGACACGAAGGCCTGAGTTTGGATTCCCAGCACTTAAGATATAGTCAGATGCATGATACACAGCTACCACCTCACCTTTGACATATCTGATACAGAAAGACCCGAGCACTTGATGAGAAGCCAGCACAACTGAATCAGCAACTCCAAAACCTATCTCAAAAGATAAAGGAAAAGGAGAAATACATCTAATGCTGACCTGTGGTTTCCACATGCATTTCAGCGCCTCTACACACAAGCAATGAACATAAACATGTAAATATGCACAGATTACACATTAAAATTACACATAGAAATTACCATTATACTTCAAATTACTTCTCAGAGTTGTGCTAAGTCACATATTTTACTGTCTACCCACAAAATAAAGGATTTGAAAAATTATTCCAAATCTACAAAATATAGTCATTGTTTTCTATATTAAGATCGTTTAGTTTAGAAAATTTTGTGACGCTTGACCTATGCCCAAAGTGTTTATCAATTGAAAAAATACATAGACAGTAAGTTATGACAGCATAAAAGAATTAAATGCTTTGTATGTTAACCCACTTAAGCATTCATAAAATACATTTTTCAAATACTTAATGCTTAAAAATATACAAAGCTAAAGAGACTTTCCATAAAGATGGCCAAATGGAACCATATTTAACTTCCCACTATGCTTATTTTCTAATAAATATGGAAATAAAAATAAAGTATGGCAACCTCAATCAAACTTTATGATGCATGCACAAAACAATGTCAAATTTACTGGTCAGAAATGTAATTGAAACAGTATAGCAATCAGGACTGTGACTGTGGAGACCATGCACCCCTGCCCATGCAGGGAATCATTATAATAACACATTACAGAGGGAAAACTGCCAGAATCAACACAGAAAATATAGATAAACAAGGAGTAGAAAACATAGGTGAATAAATTTACAAGTGAACTAAAGACATCAAACAAGCCAACACAAATCCTAAATCCCGTGGAGGAAATTAAGGCTAAGAAAGAAAAGTAAGCCACTCATAGATGTATATCCCTGATTCAGTGCTGTGTACAGAGTAGGTGATGACTATTTCATTTAAGTCCTCATAAAATATCCAAAGGACACTGAAAAGAATGCTTTAAGCTTGGAATCAAAATTAGTTGAAATCAAACACGAAGTAGGTATTGTGTATAAACACTAAATAGAAAAGTTGTAAATAAAAAATGTTGTTATAAAATATATGCACAGTCCAGTAACAACACGCTGAAAAGACACACTTGTGAATTCACCACACAGCATGTACTTCATGAGTGTTCATCACATATCCTCAAACAGGAGTTGTAAGAAAAGAATCAACTGAACCTTAGTAGCTGTGTCTTCAGCGTGAATATGCATCCCGATTACTAAGATAGAAAGATGTTCCCATTGTTTGCAATATTATTTTCTCATCCAAATATGACAACCTATCAGACTGTTATTCAAGCGTGAAGACAGAGCAACGATGGCTTAGAACACTGCAAGAAACAGGAACGTTTCCACATAAGAATTCCCCTGGAAATAATTTTAATAGACACTTTCATCAAGATAAAATATGAAATTGGGAAGAAATATAGTAAAAGAAGAATGCAAGCTAACAAAACACACAGATGAGAATTCATAACTGTGATCTAAAATAATTATGTTTTTAAAGCTTTCTAAATACCAAAAAAAATCATATGATGCTAGTGTATGAAATAGAATGTGCAGAGAGTAACTGTGGAGCAGTAAACTCTAAGATGGAATGGCTATGCCCAATAAATTTGGATTTAATGGAAATTTTTATTACTTCTATATGGGTAAAATGAATTGCAAAATACTAGACACATAGTCTATTGTTTCAGAGTATAAAGAAAATAAAAAATAATAAAGAATAGATGACAGAAAGAAAAAATAATAAACAAACAGAAAAACTAGTGACTCTCATAAGATAGAAGGGGAGAAAACTAAAATAATGGCACCAAGTACACAAAAATATGCATTTGTAAAAAATAAGCTCAAATAATTTGTCAACACTAGTGCTATTATATATATTTGGATTTTTTTTTAAATATTTATTTTATTTATTTATCATGTATACAATATTCTGTCTGTGTGTATGCCTGCAGGCCGGAAGAGGGCACCAGACCTCTTTACAGATGGTTGTGAGCCACCATGTGGTTGCCGGGAATTGAACTCAGGACCTTTGGAAGAGTAGGCAATGCTCTTAACCACTGAGCCAACTCTCCAGCCCTATATTTGGATTTTTAAAACAAGATTTGTTTTAGGAACCACAAATATAAAATAGGTGAGGTTTGTCTCTCTGGGTCTAGGTTATTTCACTCAGTATAATATTTCTTAATTCTTTCCATGAACACACAAATTTTATTATTTTATTTTTCTTTAAAGCTGAATAAATAGAATCCCATCATGTGGTTGCATCCCCAAATTTGAAGATAAGTCCCTATTTCTGAAGTCACCGCATACTTTGAACACAGCTTGAAGAAAGCAGGCTGGAAATGACCTGGAAGCTTCCTTTCTGAGGACAGTATTCATAATACCAGAAGGCGCTATAGAAGCAGCCAAGAGAGAAAACCTATCAATAGTCCTACCAAGCTGTGATGCCTACAAACCACAGCAAAGACAAGCATGCCAAGAAATCCTTGATGGTGCAATAATAACATATATCTTGGCAGTAGACAACAGCTATCTAATTGGACTTATAGGAAGACATTCATATCGGGTACTTAAGCCTAGCCAAATATCCATAGCAAGTGAGACTGTGAAGCTAGAAGAACATCTGCCATCAGTTTACTAAACCAGCAGAATTCCTAATTGCCTTCAAAATAGTTATCCTTATCCCACAGACAAGGGTGGCTTTCAATCCTCACCAAAACAGATTCATTTTTCAGAAGACAGAGAACTGATTGAAATACAGACAACAACTGACCATGGGATTACCAGCACCAACTGATATATCTACAATAAAATCCATATCAGCAAGGCTCAGGAAACATCACAGAAGACGAGGAATGAAAGATTGTAAGACCATGGGAAAGGGATATTTACTTGGAGATTTTGCTTTATGTTTGCAGAGAAGCTATACCTGTGGAAACCCAGCAGCTTGGCCACCTAAACAAGTCTTGAATAATGACAGTACCAGTTGACATGCCACCATGGATTGGGGAAATCACACTGAATGTTGCTCATAGATGAAGATCTAAGGGCAAAAATAGCTCTTGAGAGAGGAAGAATGAGTCTGTGTCAGGGATGAGACCCCTAATTGGTTATACAATAGTGGTGGTCAGCCCTAAAAACATACACATAAGAACAAAAGTAACTCGACTCTGAATTTTAAATTCACACATTTATGTGTAATATGTATTAAATAATATTTTTAAAAATAGTGAAAATACACAAAGAGCATCAGTGAACAGGGGGATTGACATATTATAATAGAAGTTAGAGATGATCAAAGCTTATTATACACTTACAAGAAGCCAATTGTTTTGTAGATTTAATAAAAACCAACTAAAAATAAATGTTGAGAATTTGAACCTGAAACAAAACAACAACAAAGTGATGTGTGTTGCTTTAAAAAGCATCTGAACCTAATCAAAATCCCAAAAAGATGTGGCAGAAGCCTATGTCGCAGAAAACAGATTGGTCTGAATGCTAACTAGATGTCAGTTGAAAGGAAGCTGAGTCTTTCACAGTTCCTAACAATTTATCTCTCAAAACCGATGACATAGATACCCGGTCATTGTGCTCTCCCACTCTCAGCATTTCTACTGTCTGTGGTTATCTGTGCAGGGCTGAGACCTCGTGCTCTCTTCCTGTCCACATTAGCATGTCTACGGTTGTCTTTGTTCGGCTCCTGTTTAGGCAGTCATATTGGTGAGAGTTATGAGTGTAGCTGCTGACACTCCTCGTAGACACAGTCTCACAGCAAACTCTCTGACCCTCTGGCTCTCACAAGTCTCTGAATTCTCTTCCAAAATGAAGGTTTGGAGGAAGGAAAAGGAAGAAAGATATAATGCTATTATTTCTAATCTCAAAAAACAAAGCAAATAACAACAGCAACAAAAAGCTAAATGATATTGTGCTGGAAAGATGGCTCAGTGGTTCAGAGTATCAATTGCTCTTACAGAGAGCTTGGGTTCAATTCCCAGCTTCCGCATGGTGAATAACAGCAGCCTCACTCCTCTTCTATAGGATGCAATATTCTGTTATGGACTCTGGGGGCATCAGGCATGCATGTGATACACAGACACACATCAGGATAAGCACCTACGCACATCAAATAATAAAATAGTTTAATATTTAAGTTAATATCAATATATGTTTCATATAATAGCAAACATGAAATATCTTCAAAAATAAAAACAAAAATAGCTTGTTGATTCCAGTGGTGAATAATGAAAAGATAAACCAGGTATAAACAGTGCTAGAATGTTAGAGATATTTGAATACTGTACTACAAAAATGTTACAAATGTAAAATACAACAAGGATAAACTAATATGAAAACTGTATCATTGCCAGATCCAAAAACACATTTAAGAAAACAGTGCTTGCAAAATGAAGAGCACTAGACAAAATATAATACGCTTTAATATATCTTAATAATTTAGTTATGAGAAAATACAAACAACCAATTAGAAAATGAACAGTGAGTAAAAGCAGACAACTAATAAAACAACCGGAGACCAACATCATGTGGACAATCATAATAATCAGACAACAGAACATAAATAATTCATGAGGTATATTAGCATACTCATCGGTTTATAAATTCTAATACCAAATGTCAGTAAGAAAGAAACTGGAAAATGCTCTACATGGAAAGTGGAAGATAGCGAGGCCACTAATTCTCAGTGACTTCAAGCATCTAATAAGTTTTATGCTGTGTCTCTTTTGATCCTGAAATTCCAAAACTTCTCTGTACATCTTAAGAAGGAAGAAGTCACTTTTCACAGAGGTAATCACGATGCAGATCACACTCCAGTAAAAAAAACCAAACAAACAAGGTAATTGCATTATAGTTAGAAGAGGCAAAGGTTCCTAGGTAATTAGAAATGGAATGTTGCATTGAAATGAAGTATGATATGCATGTGTGTGTGTATGTATGATGTGTGTATGCATACATATACAACATCTGAATTCTATATATTTATATCAGTATTAATATGAAAAAATAAGCAAGGTGAAGCATCACACACAGAAAATCTGGTGAGAATAGTCACCAGATTTAAGTGCTTATACCATATCCTGTGTATAAGTACTATAGCGATAACAAATATTTATGCAGAAATAACAATTGGATGATGTAAGGTTCTTCAAAAAATGTTTAATGGGAAAAGGAATTGAAACTTTTCACACAGGACTTCAATAACATTTGTGCTAAATAGCATCTTTTTTAAAAATCCAAAGATGACACAGCAAAATGGGAGACTTGATAAGAATGAATAATAGCTATGTTTATCTTGTAATATTTTTCTCTATGGTTTTTGTTTGGCATATTTCTTTTAAAATGGGCATTCACATAGCAGTATCTGAAAAAATAGCCTCTGGGAACACATTGAAAATAATGCCTTACAACTATCTGAGGGTGAAGGGCTAATAAAATTGGACACCTCCATGAATTTCAGTTCTTGCAGACAAAGGGATTTCACTTGAAAAGCAGTATTATTTTGCCCAGCTCCACGCTTGCACCATGTCTGAGAGGTGATTTTCAGATTGCAGAGCCCTCTGGTTTACTAGCCTTGTTTCTGTTTGTTCCCAGATTTACAGCCCCTTTGTTATTTAATTTTCTATAGGATCAAGATTTTCACTGGCAAAACACATCTCAGCTTATTGAAATACTTGCTTCCTTCTGTGAGATTACTGGTACCAAGCACTAGAAAATGTTGTCTATATTTTCACTCCCTTTCATTTTATCAGAGGTTCTGATAATCAATAAGAGTTTTTGTTTGCTCATTTGTTTTGTTTTGCTTAATAAGAAAGAGGGAGAAAGGCAGTAAAAGAAATCAGGAAAGAAAAGAGAAAATGCATAGACCAAATTTATAGTGCAGTATTGTTGGAGCCTCCTTGTTCATTTCCCAGCTACTTAGACCTGAAATAAGCACACAGAAACTATATTAATTAAAACACTGCTTGGCATATTAACTTATGTATATTTTGATCTAGCTCTTATATCTTAAATTAATCCTTTTCTATTAATCTGTTATTACAACGAGATTGTGGCATACCAGTAAGTTTCTGTCTGGAGTCCGGTATTTGTCTCCTGTGGCAGTTCCATGGCGTCTCCTGCCTATTCTCTACTCCTCTATCTGTTTGGAGTTCCCACCTTCCCCTTCTGCACTGCAATATGGCCAAGGCAGATTCGTTATTAACCAATGGTATTCACAGCATATAAAGGGGGATATCAGTACAGTATAGAAGAAATGATTTTACCTTTATTTCCTATGTGTGAATAGTTAGAGGCAGAAATTACACTTGAGCAAGGGTTTATTTAGTTCAGGAATATGACCTAGGCATGACATTTATATTAGTTCAATATTTTAATTAAATAAATATTCATAACAACCTGGGAGAAAATTTAAATATCACATTTCTTCCAAATATTTGTTCTAGAAAAATTAATTTTGTGCATAAAATTTCATTTTAGAAATTTCTGCATGAATGTTTTATCAAATTTTCATGTGGACTTACTCATAGTAATGAATCTCCCTGGAAGTGAAAGAGCTATTTCCATTGTTACAAGCTAGTTATAGTTATGTGAATGTCTGCACAGTGCAAAATAAAGCATAATAGTAATTGCTGTAAGCCACTTAGTGCATGGTGAGCAATGTATGGTGGTGGTTGTACGGTGTGCATTATGTGGTGTATGTTGCACTGTGCTCAGTATACTCTTTATAAGGATCACCTCTTTGGTTACATAACCTTGAGAAAAAAGCTATAATGTTTTGTAAAACACAAAAGAAATGGAATGGAATTTGTTAAGTAACTTGTCTGGTGAGAAACCATTCATCAAACATTTGCAAACAGGGTTCATACTCAGGAGCAAACTTTTTTTATTGTATGTACTATTATTACTAATAAAAGATTTTAAAGTTGAATAATTAACTCACTTGTGATGTGCTTTTCAAATTTAATACCACAAAATTATAATGGCAATGTTTAATATTCTTTAGAATATTCCACATATTATTTGCAGACTGACCCTACATTGTGTATGCTCCCCTTTATGTAAGAAGAATATTTAGCAAATTTAAAGAATTACTCAACAAAGGAATATGAAAGTAAGTAATTCGTTTTACAATAAATTCTTCCCTTAAATATAAACTAGGAATAAATTTTTTCTTACAACTACATTTTTATCTGCATTGTAATAGTCCTGGAACCACAAACTCATTCATTATCATTTCCTCCAAAGTGAGAGGATGGTCCTTGAAGGAAATCAGTCATCAACTGATGAATCCCAGTTCTCGTGAAAACTACCTTCTTTACTATTTCATTCATGTACTAATCAGTGAATTTATGTAATACTTAATGGGTACAATTTTAAGATGAGGTTTCTATGGAGCCCTGGCTATTTTGGATCTCCTTGTGTAGACCAGGCAGACTTGAAACTCACCTGCTTCTGCCTCCCTAGTCCTGAGATTAAAGGTATGTATTGCCACTTCAGCTACCGGATACCTATTAAGCAAAAACCTGAGGAGAAGCTCTCAGAAGATTTAGCTGTCCATGCCTACAGGAAGTGCATGCTATAATCATAGTGATCATGTAGATATTAAGTCACCAAGCATGGCAATTGACCCCAAAGAATATAGAAAATTTGAAATGACATGTAACCACCATAGTTACTAGAGTGATCTTCAAAACTACAAACATTTGTTTAAGTAAAATTTGATAGGAAGATATGTAAATAGTTGAAGATGAAAAGGTGGCAGAACAGGGTACAGTTTCCGAGAGAGCACAGGACAGAATATTTTGTAAACAGAAACACGTGCTAAAGCCACACAGAGAACAGGAAAGAGAAAAGGAATGAGTCCACCAGGCTCACTAAATTATGCTAAGGAGAACACTTCCATAGACTGTCACTACTTTAACAATGAATATAGCAGAATTTTAGCATAATGGAAAAGAGTGGGTAACAATTTTCACAAACCATAAATTAGTGAAAGATTTCAACATGGCAAGTTTGATTAAAAGCATATGAACTTCTCCATGGTTCCCACCACTGTGGCTTCTACATCACTGAAAAACTCTATGCTGTGTTGTTCTTAAACTCTACCTACCTAAGACCCTGTTTTATGATAATCACTTGAAATCGACGTGTAGATATGTAAATGTGATTATTTATACAGAACCTCTCATCTTCATGTAGAGAGAGATGACATAGCTGAGAAAAAATTGGGATTGATTCACTGAAATTAGTTATTGCTACTATCTCACAACACAGTACATAACTTTAGGGAGGAAAAAGAGTCATGGTATTTTGAAAATAGCTATTTTCAATAACTATTAGCTTCTACACAAAAATGATTGCTTAAAAACAGTAGTATCTTGACATGACGATATTTAATTAGAATTTTAGTTGAATTACTATTGCTTTTCCCAGATAACTTTGAAATAAGCTATTTTAATCTTCCTTAATATAACATTCTCATTATATATATGAACTTTTAAATTATTAAAGTCCAAATAATTTAACTATTGATCATATAATTTTGTTTTTCATAGATTATACATTTTCCTCACCTGTTGACACATTTATTAAATTGTTTAATGATAAAATAACAAATAACAACATAAATCAGAAATCAAATAAAATGAATGGTCAAACGACTAGAAAAATGAGATTATTTATAAACTGGTTTATTTACATAATACAAACAAAAATAGTTTTAGGAATCCTTTATACATAAGCAAGCACTGTCAGCATTGTCCTTTGTTGTCTTTATAGTTCTAGGAATAATTGCTATTTGCATGTTCTTTATAACAAACAAATGTAAACCTACAATGATTTACATAATGCAAAACAAATACCTTTTCTCCATAATGTCTCTGCCTAAAGGTTGGCCTGTATGTCTGTTCAGGTACACACTGCAGGAGTGAGCTCCTCCTTTCTTTCTTTCTTTCTTTCTTTCTTTCTTTCTTTCTTTCTTTCTTTCTTTCTTCCTTCCTTCCTTCCTTCCTTCCTTCCTGTCTTCCTGTCTTCCTGTCTTTCTTCTTTTCTTTTCTTTTCTTTTTTTTTTTCTTTTCTTTTCTTTTCTTTTTCGAGACAGAGTTTCTCTGTAGCTTAGGAGCCTGTCCTAGAACTAGCTTTTGTAGATCAGGCTGTCCTCAAACTCACAGAGATCCACTTGTCTCTGCCATCTGAGTGTTGAGATTAAAGGCCTGTGCCACCATTACTCAGCAAGCTTTTCGTTTCTTGGTGGTAATTTGCCTTGGCATATTAAAGCCCATTCATGATAAGCAAGAATGCATCTTTAGTCAAATCATTCTCCTTAAAACCAGTAAAGACTATAAATTACTCCCGCTGGATCCAAGAGTTTACCACTGCATGGGAAACTTTCACTCAAACTTTTGCACATGCTCCATCTTTTTAGAAAAGTACACTTGTGAACTAACTCATGAAGTTCTTAGAAATTCCATATTTTTGAAAATTAGTATATGATATCAGATGCAAATAATTCTCAACTACATCCTAATAAATTAATCATAAAAAGAATAAAATCAAAGTGTAAAGTACAAGCTGAGTGAAGTAAGCTGTTATGGATGAGCACTCTATTAGTCCTAAGGAAGAAGGCAAACATGAGATCAAATTCACTCTGCTAAGAAGAATAGATAATTTGACAATATTACACAGAAATACACACATACACTGAACAGGCAATGATCCTGTGTGTTGTAATAGGAGCGGCGGGGCTGCGTCCCCAGCACCCCAGCCGCACCCCGGCCCCCTGGCTAACTTATGCCCCGAAATAATTACACACAAACTGTATTCATTTAATCACTGCTTGGCCATTTCTATCTAGCCTCTTCTAGGCTAACTCTCGCACCTGGACTAGCCCATTTCCAATCATATGTGTCGC
>NW_004949110.1:3985167-3988456 GCF_000317375.1 Microtus ochrogaster
CCCCAAGGTGCGCTTACCGGGAAGATTCTAGCCTACGTCCATCCTGGGTCGGAGCTTCATCGCATGTGCCTCAGAGAGCAGAGCTCTCACCTCTGCCGGCAAGAATGGAGCATCGTGTCTCTCTGAGGCATCTGCCCCTGAGAGGAGAGCTGTCGAGTCTCTGTCTGAGGCATCTTACCTCACTTCCTCTTCTGCCCAGCTTTCTGCTCCGTTCTTTCATCCCACCTACGTTCTAACCTATCAGGGCAAGCAGCTTCTTTATTTAATCAACCAATGACCTTCCTCCATCACCTGTGGACTAAACAAACACCAGATAGAAGCTGAGCTGATCCTTAGACACAAATGACATTAATGCAAATGTACTCAGGAAAATCTTTGAGATGCTAGTCAAAAAACAACTTGAGCACCTTGGAAGTTGATAGTATCCATCCCCAAGTGCAGATGTGGCTCCATCAGAATCTTGGTCTGAAATTCTGCTGTGAAAACTACAAACCCTCAGTACAAAGTCTCCTTGTTCCTCTGTGTCTTAGGTTGCCTGTCTACAAGATGGGGGCAGAGAGCAGAAGTAGGAAATAGAGTTTGGAGGCTATAGATGTGATTGAGATAGCCCTCCAGGATATGACTTCAATGAATCAGCTCAACTTTATTTCAGAGCATAGGAAATATATTGGACTAGGAAGCCTGGAGACAAAACTTATCTTGCACAGTGGCCTGCTGCTATCACAAGACTTCATATGCAACAGCAGGGTCCTGTAGCAAAACTTCTAGCACCATAAGTGCAGCAGGTGGAAGGCTTCTAGCAAGAAACTGTGTTGTGAGTCATACTCAAGAGGAATAATGCATCCAGCCTTAGAAATACTTTTCAGACAAGGTCAGTCCTCAGGGCCTAGAGACATTCTCCAGATAAGGACAAGTAGAGAGCAGGAAGTCTAACAGGGGAGGGTCCCTCTGTTGCTGAACTTTAGAGAGAGCTTTAAGACCATAAAAGACTGCAACCTCTGACCATCAAGTCTTCCCAACACAGATTAAAGACAGAACAGACAGAGTGGGCCTTGTCTTACAAGAGAGCCCATGCTGATGTGTGGTAGGTTCCAGTTTTTCTGGAAGTGAAAGCATGCAATTCTAGCTCAGGAATTCAACTAAGTAATTCACCTAAGTCTGATAAACTCCAAATTCCAGCAGCTGCTACCCCAGGTTCAGAGGTACCTACAACAGCATCAACTGGAGAGAATTTACCCTCTTCCTACCAGAAAGACAAAGGAATTGATGGTATGTTTGTAGAAGGAGCTGTGGTGGGCTGGATTCCTGGCACCCAGCCACCCACATGGCTAGCTTTATACCCAAAATAATTACATGGAAATTGTATTCTTTTAAACACTGCCTGGCCCATTAGTTCCAGACTCTTCTTGGCTAGCTCTTACATATTGATCTAATCCATTTCTAATAATCTGTGTAGCCCATGAGGTGGCTTACCAGGGAAGATCTTAACCTGCAGCTGCATCAGGTAGGAGAATCATGACAACTGCCTGACTCAGCTTCTTTCTCCCAGTATTCTGTTCTATCTACTCCACCTACCTAATTTTCTGCTGTCAGGCCAAGCAGTTTTCTTTGTTAGTTAACCAATGAAAGCAACAGATGAGATACAAGACCCACCTCCATCAGTATGTTCTTAATTATTTTGTTTTAGGTCTTATCATTCTTGATTAGATTTTGTGATTATTCTGTCTTTATGAACTTCTATTTCTGCTGTGTTCTTTGTCTTCTTTCTCTCACCTATAATCCATACACATTCCCTCTCATTGCTGTTTGGTTTTCTTTTTCTTTCATTCATTCTTTCCTCTTTCTACTTCTAATTCTAATTATCTTTACCTTTAATAATATTTAAACTCCAGTTATCCTAAATTCACCCTTGCTCTTCTGTTTTGTGGGGCTATTGTGAGTAAATGAAGCATCCAATTATCTTTTACTACATTTTAATAATGAGTTTACCATAAAAAATATTTGTAAGAATGTTCAAATAAATTACAACAAACAAAAAGAATAGAAAAGGGAAAAGATAATAATTGAAAGGCACATCCACCCTAAAAGATGTGCAAGCCATTACATACAAGCATAAAATATAGGAAAACAAGCCTATATATCTTCAAATATAATGAAATTGCTGAAATTCTACAAAAGTGCTTAAAGTCCTACTTTTGCAAATGTTTAATGATGTCTGAGTCAAACAAGCAACAAAATAAGGAACTCAATTAAACACCAAGATACAGTCAACAATGTTTATGAGAAAATTGAAGAAATTGTTGAATAATTAAATAATAAGGAGGGGAAATTCAGTAAGGAGGATTAGATTCTGAAATGGGACAAACAAATATTAGAAATTGTCAATCACCAAACAATAATTGAGGAGGAAAACATCACTAGTGGGCTAACTGAAATAAAATAAACAATATTTAGATGGAAGAAAATGTTGAGGAAATACTACGCTTAGAATATTTCAAAGATAAACACAACTAAGTATCACCACAACATACAAGGGGTCTCAGACATTTTAAAGAAATGAATATACCATTACATGGAGTAGAAGAAGGTGCTGGGATAAAAATTTAAGGCACAGAAAAAATACTCACTAAAATTGTAGCAGAGAATCTCCCAGGTGTAGAGGAAGATATGGCAGTGAAGTACAGAGACTTTAAGAACCTCCAATATGTGAGACCAGAAAAGTCCCTCTCTAAGGCACATCATCATTAACATATAAAATATAAAAAGTAAAAACAAAACCAATGAAACAGACAACAAATGTTCCATTAAAGTCTGAAAAGAATCTTACCTATAGTATCAAAATAATCAAGGTTATATCAGACTCATCAGAAACAGTAAAATCCAAACATAAAATGATAAACTTTAAGTCTTGAAATTAAATAACTGCTGCTTCAGAGATTTGCATTGGTTTGGATCTTGGTTTATTGATACAAATTGAAGGTCAATTTTATGTTAAAGTTAAAACCTTCCTTTTTATTTAAACAGAAAAGGGGAGGTGACGTGGGATTCCCCTCTGTATGCTGTAATTACCATTAGTTAATAAAGAAAGCTGACTTGAGCCTATAGCAGGACAGAGCACAGTTCAGCAGAGGACTCAACCAAGAAAGAGAATTACAGGCCAATCTCACTCATGAACATCGACGCAAAAATCCTCAACGAAATACTGGCAAACCGTATCCAAGAACACATTAGAAAAATTATCCATTATGATCAAGTAGGCTTCATCCCAGAGATGCAGGGCTGGTTCAAC
>NW_004949110.1:3990951-4024309 GCF_000317375.1 Microtus ochrogaster
TCTTCAAGCTGATGAGGGAGAGGGACTTAATCAGGGGAGGGGGAGGGAAATGGGAGGTGGTGGCGGGGAGGAGGCAGAAATCCTCAATAAATAAATAAATTTAAAATAAAAAAAAGAAAGTCAACCTTAGTGCAAGATAAGGACAAATGTATATTAACAAAGAGAACAATCCATGGTGAGGAGTTTATTATCATGAACATATATTCATCAAATATTCATGCAGCTGGTTGAAATAAGCAGAGTGCTGAACCTAATAAGACTTATAATACATATACAATAATAGTGTATGACTTCAATACATCATTCTCATAATATTGCAAGTACACACAGAAAAGGAGAAAAAACACAGATCCGACTTCAACTGTATCATGAATCAAACTGACTTATCAGACAGTGACAAAATAATCCACCCTACAGCTTCAGATTCACATTCTTTTTGGCAGGCTACATCATATTAGTTCACATTCTAGGCCACAGGCAAGTCTTAACAAACAGAAAAATGTTAAAGCACAAAGCAAAAAGATTATCATTGCAACTGTTTTATAAGATGTATATTCAGCCTTGCACAGTGGGAAATACCAAAACACTAAATCTTTCACAGAACATCTAGTAATCATGAAACTCTAATATATAGTTTCAGGCATAGTGTAAAGTCATGCAGCAAATTTTCCAGTTCAGTGTGTACCATTAAAGAAAAGCATAAAGACCCTAAAAACTAATGATGATTAGAAGCAGAGGTAGAAACGGTGCCAGGGTTTTTCTTTTGGGCCACAAACAGCTCCCAAATCTTGACACAGAGACTTATTAGTTTTGAATGCTCAGCCTAGCGTAGGCTCCCTTTAAATTAAGCTGTTTTTCTTTATCCACCTTTGCTTCAGGTTATTTTTCCCTTTCTTTCTGTGTGTACTACCCTGTGTGTCTGATTCTTCCATGTCTGTCTGGCCCAGGTGTCTCCCTTTTTTTCTCCCTCATTTTCTCCTCCTTTTTCTCTCATTCTCCCCAGCTTAGATTTATCCTCCTACTTATTCTTTCAACCTGCTAGCCCCTCCTATCCTTTCTCTTTTTAGATATTTATTAGCTGTTTATTAGACCAGTCAGGTGACTTAGGCAGGCAAGGTTAAACAAATGTAACACAATCTTACATCTTAAACAAATGATGCAGAAACAAATGTAACACAACGTTACACAGTTAAGTAATATTCCACAAAATAAACAAATGTAACGCATTTTTGACCAGCTAAAATAATATCCAATACCAGAAAATTATGATAGAAAGCAATATATTAAATCTTCATCATGATAAACACATCATTTTAGGTAATCAAACAATCAAAAACTTACACATAATGAAAAAATTTATATACTTTAACTAATTTGGCATTGATAGTCATCCTTGATTAACAGCTATTTTTGATTTAGAATACCAATGGAGAAAATTTTGGGTCATGCCCAGTGAGGGTTTTCCAGGTAGGCTAATTGAGTTGGGAAAACACAACATAGACGCAGCCAGTACTACTCCATGAACTGGATTTCCAGGCTGATTAAAATGGAGGAAGTGAACTACACACAGCTTTAAATACTTTCTTCTTGCTGATCATGAGGACAATGGGATCAGCTGTTCTCTCTTCTGGCCACCATAGTCTATGCCATGATGGAGAGAAACCTCTGAGACTGGAAGCCAAACTAAAGCCATCCTCTTGAAATTTCTTTAATCAAGTATTCTTATCTCAGCAATACAAGTAACTAACATAATGGCAAATAATTGACACAATGTATTATAATTAATGAGTATTTTACTGCATGAGGACCACAGATCACTCAAGTATTTAACATGCAATGAATCAAGGATTTTTAAATTTAAGAATTAAATGAGGCAAGCATAAAAAGAAAGGGTTTCCTATCTTACTGTTTTTACTTTGAAAGTGCTAAGTCCACAGAAAAGCGGTTGCATAAACATTTATCTTCAGATTAATCATGTTATTTATTGGTTGTCATGTTTGTTTTGCCTCCTTCTACACATACAGCCTTTCATTTTTTGAGCTACTAGGGAGTCTGCAGCCATTGCAACAATTCCATGTCTGTCTGAAAAACCTAAGTTATGCTCTTATATAAATGCAATAATGAAAACACAATGAAAGCATATAAATAGTTCTATCGGAATTTCTAATAAAACTATCTGCAGTCCACAAAATGTGTATGCTTTCTTCATTTCTTCTATTCAGGTATTTTAAGGCCCTTCACACACTACATGCCATTGTTCTCACCCCCGTTGTTTCTTTCTTTAATTCTTTAAGGTAACCAGATCAGCGATTTTTGTAAAATTTCAACCTTCTAGATTAATACAATTTCTATTGCAGCATTATTTACAGCTTCTTTTCTTCTGAACCCAGTAAACAGGAAGTAAGTTCTGAAAATGTCTCCTGATCTAGGGCGCACATCACTGAAATTAATACTTCAAGGCTGATCAAATCACAACTACAAAATAGTGACTTGTCTGAGAGCCAGTGAAGACAAGTTTTTAGCCATTGTCACAACTGTGCATCCTATCTTTCTATCTCACTTTTATAATTAGTAGGTATATGTAACCAGTCAGCCACAGGAAGTGTGTGGCATTTTATGAATGATGTCTTCTCTAAAACCGTTTTTATCCCAAAACGATTCATTCATTGATGTTTCATAACTGATTTTATTACATAGAGTTTAAAAAAACTCTATGTAATTCTACCAAAAAAGCTTCTTTTTGCATTTTCTGTCTTTAAAAAAAATCTTTATAGAAATCTCCTTTATAATTTGATTTGTTTTCAACCCACTGCCCGATGATTAGATAATATTTAGAGGCATGGGGTGTCTCAAATTTTTACTTTTGTTCCAACATTAGTCTTTGGAAAGACTCTCCTTTTTAATGGAATCTCTGTTGAAATATGAAACCAGGTATCAGTGGTGTAAGTGATACAATTCCTTACTGTTGTGATGTAGCCTAGTGAATAGTGTTACTTGACCACTAAGGATCTTACAATTCAAGTTTCCAATAACATTTATGAGAATTTAAAAAGTAAATGTTTACATAAAAGGCATTTTGTTTGGGGCAGAAGTTCAAACTTAAAACTTTGTAAAATTTATCAGGCAACTCGTCCACTGCTTAAGTTTTCTCTTTGGAAATTTTTGTGTATCTAGCTCAGCCTAATTATTAGTTGGTACTCTGTAGGTTCTCTATGTCCTGAAAACTCAATGTTGGTAGGGTGTATGTGCCCAGTGTCTCTAGTGGTTCCCATAGTCATTGAATATTAGTTATAAAAGCATCCATCCTTCTTATTATCTTTTTATTTTCTTTCTATTTTCTTTAGTCTCCTTCTCTCAAGATACATGTAAAGATTGACTGTTTTTCTTTAATTTCAAGAATTCAACTCTTTATTTCTTATGTTTATATTTTAAAATTTCTACCTTTTTTATTATTCCTTGGGGTTTGGATTTTGCTCTTGTTTTTCTAATTCTTTAAGATTCAGCACTGTATTGTTTAGAGTTTTCATTTTAGCATTTATTACTGCAAGCTTCCCTTTTAGTGCTGTTTTGACTACATCCCATGAGTTTTAATTTGCTGGCTTTCCATTTATACTTGTACCAAGGAATGAATTAATTTCACTTTTAATTTTTTTAATGACTCATTCGATCAGTGACATGTTGTTGGGGCCCTGTGAATTCTTAGTTGCTGGTTTCAGTGGAAAGGAGTCATTATTTATCCATCTACTTCTCTGTGAGTTGAGGAATTTATCCCTCCAGCAGCAGCAAATGTGTCACCTCCCTAATTTTCTGTATCCAGCTCAGCCCTCAACCTAGCTTCTTAAGGAGACATCTATCTAGTCTCTTAATTACACTATTGACTCTAACGCAACCTATTTCCTCAGAAATGTACTAATTTGTTTCTTATGAGTTTTTTCCCTTTTTACCTAAATAATGAGTTTACAGCCATGAGGATTATATTTCTCTTCTTAACAAACAATAATTTTTCCAGTTGTGAATCTTTGTTAAATTACATATCTACTCCTTAATGACAAATGTTTTAGCAATTTGCTTATAATTAACCTCATGTACATATGCATTTAAGTCTCAAGTAATCCAAATAACTGAAAGACTTTGTAAGATTCTCATGTTAATAAACAGAATGTCAGTTCAAATTATGCACTGCTCATCTTTTCAACTCCGACCTGCTTCATTCTTGAATTAGCAATGTTCCATGCTATTCATTTTAAAGTCAAGTCACTTATGTCCCAAAATTTCCTCATCAAATTACACTGAAGCTAAGACAACAAAAATATTTTTTAATTATCTTTTATTACTCCTGCTAAAATGCAAGGTAGAAAGGTATTGTTCAGTGGAAAAGCACTTACCAGACTGAAGGTGGAAGAGAAATCAGCTTCTATTTCCTTTTATTCCTAGTCCTATGGGCAAAGCACCCATTCTACCATTCATAATCTGAAGCTTAGAAAGCCACCTGCCTATCCCAAAACAGTTATTAACAACGTTCATTATGTGCTCTAGATATGCACAACTCATGCAAACAAATTGACGATTCTTATAAATAATTTAACAAATGTTTGATTTAGGTATAGCAATCATGGTCAGAACTGTAAACACATAACAATAAGTTATAAAAATATCTCTTTGCTATAATATACAATTCACAGACAAAAACCCCTGACATTCAGAGTGCTGATTGCTTTCTTGGGCTAAGGAACACTAAGGGTAACACATGTATCATGTATCCTACTCTACCACAATCTTCATTTCATGAAATGAAAAGAATTTACATTGGTCACATAGCATCTCTAACATGGGAATTCCATTCCAATGAATGGTACTGGACATGTTTTATTCACAGTCAAAACACAGTCAGTGAGGACACATGGCAATGACCATGAAGTAGATTGTGGTCTGTAAATAGCAAAAATAAAAGCAATGAAATAGTACCTTAGACTCTGTTGATGTAGAAAAGCTGCTCAATTTCCCTGGACCTCACATAGAAAGCCTTCCTACCTATAAGGGTCCTGGTTGTGACATAGAGAACATTCCTGGAGATCCTGAGGAGTGTTTGTTAGCAGACCCCACATTTTTATTGCATGAAAAATCCGGAGTGTTCACAAAATGACATTGCTATTCACCAACAGGTGAAGGGTGTAACAAGTGAAAAGTAGACTGTAACAAATGAAATTTGTCAGAATTTTTATACCTACATTGAAACGAGGATTTGCTTTCAGTCATTATTGATGCTGGTATATTTCCAGTGAACTGAGTGTTTAGAAATGTTTGGTAACTAATGCAAGAAATTCAAATGATGTGAAGATCCTGAACCATTAAATGATACAGAAGTGGTATAAAACTCAGTCTTTTCCTTCATCAATTCTTACCATTTTATTGAGTCTATTCTCTCACATTTTGGCTCTGAGTTTGACACATCTATGTGACTCTGTGGGTTTGCCTCCCTGAATAGCTTTTAGATAGTGAATTACTAGTGAAGAAGAATGAATTGCCTGCTTCCTTGACTCAAACTGAAGCACATTTGAATGTCTTCTTTATATTCTGAGCTAACCTGTGAGATGAAGCAGAGCCAAGGGCTGGATGAATTGACCAAACATATTAGGTAACAGATATTTCAATTTCTTTGCCATACTTCCTCTGCCCCCAACTACTTTCCCATACATTCTTAGACTGTTAAACTACTCCTGTCACTATGTGCTTTGGAAGCACTAAACCTAAAACAGATATATAGGCCACATTGGTAAGATATTCTCTCTTCTACAACTCAGAAATGGACCCTCATTGAAATCCCCTGGTTCCAGGAGAAGGTTGATGGTGATCTCCCATTCACTAGAACACTTTAAAGGGAAAAGGAAATTTCACACTGAAGTCAGGGAAGTCCGAGTTCAAAATTTTCAGTGTCAACTGCTTGTCATATTAGACAATTGAATTATTCTCTCTGTTTTAGTTAATCCATGTATCTTAATAGGAAATAACAAAATTACCTCTAGGTTTTCTTGAAGAGTAATTATAGAAAGATGTTAGCACAGGGCTCCATACATAATAGGTATTTCTAATACTTGCATCTAACATTAAATTTTTTTTAATTTAATCTTATGCCCTTAAGAGAGAACTAGCTGGATATTTTATAATCATGCCACAAATACAATAAATCAAAATTTACATGTTAGCTCAGTAGTTGTATGCTTTAGATGATATTTATCTCCATAGAATGTCTTCAATTTTCCAACATATCTTGGGAAATGCTCTGTTATTCCTCAGACTTTTTGTAAGTTTTCGTTTTTTTTTTTCAAAAGTAAACTCTTGTCTCTTCATCCATTGATTTCTATTATGTTTAATTTATGTAGGGAAAAAATTTGGTAGTCATCTGTACTTTACATTATTAGAATTTTTATCTACCCAAAACCTAATTGTTGGATGACATTAAAGAAAAATATAGCTCAAGGTAAAGCAACTATTTCAATGAAGTACTTTAATGTCTTCAACCCACAAAGTTATTGCAGCATTTGTTGTCTCTCTTACCTCAACACTGTCCACTGTTTAGAATTAAGTCTCTTTTTATTTTATTTTTTACCGAAAATAGATTCTTCTCTCATATAATACATGACCACAATTTTCCCTTCCTCCACTCCTCCCAGTTACTCCCGACCACCACTCTCCCCAAGATCTTCTCCCTCTCCTACGTGGACTTCAAGCCAGACACAGACTCTTCAAGTAGATTAAATGAATCAAAATAGATTTACCAAGATTTCTTTTTAGTTACAAAAATTTCACTTCAAATTTAAGTCATATAACATACTATAGTTGACTGCAAGTAACTGGAAGTTGGCCTGCTTTGGACCATGATCTACATATAAAAAGTAACTGATGTCTCCAATGGTCATTGTTTTTCCTTCTTTGATTCTTTTCTCCATGAATGAGCTAGGTCCTGTACATCCTCAGATCCTGTGGTTGTTTGATTGACAAAATGTTCCCCAGAGGCTAAAGGTATTTGAATAATTTGTTCCCAGTTAGCAACACTATTTGGGAAGGTTGTGGAACCTTTAGGTGGTCAACTTGGCTGGAATAACTATGTTACCTAGTAGAGGCTTTGAAAGTTCATATCCTTGCCCCAATTCCAGTTTTTCTGTTTTATGCTTGTGATTAGGGATGGGTTCTCTCAGCTTCCTGCTCTAGCTGCTTGCTGTTATGCCCTCATTGGTATTGCAGACTCTGCCTATTAAAACATAATCCAAAACTTTTTAACTTAAGTTTTCTTGGTCAATACATTTTATCATAGCAATAGAAAACTAAATAATACAGGTCAGTCCTATACTTTTTATATCCACAAAGGAGCTTTGTATAAGAGGAAATACAGTAAATGAAAAAGAATATCTTTGTGGACTCTTAATATCGATTTGATGGAGGAAGGTCATTGGTTAATTAATAAAGAAACTGCTTGGCCTCATAGGTTAGAACATAGGTGGGTGGAGTAAACAGAACAGAATGCTGGGAGGAAGAGGAAGTGAGCTCATACGCCTTAGCTCTGCTCTCTGGGGCAGACACGATGAAGGTCCGACCCAGGATGGATGTAGGCTACAATCTTCCCAGTAAGCGCACCTTGGGGTGCTACACACATTAATAGAAATGTGTAATCAAGATGTAAGAATTAGCCAGTAAGAAGCTAGAGCTAATGGACCAAGCAGTGTTTAAATGAATACAATTTGTGTGTTGTTATTTCGGGGCATAAGCAAGCTAGGCGGCCAGGAGACAGGCTGTGGGAAGAGGCCCGCAGCTCCTACTGCACCAATTCTCTGCATAAACCCTTGTACTACTACTTGGTAATAGTGTGATCATAAAGGAATATGACTGACTTCTTAGTATCTTATTTTCCTCACATTAAATTGGATAGTAATATTAATAAAATGATAGATTTGGTTAAAAATAAACTTACTAATATTTAGAAAACATTTTTACTAAATTCTTAAACATAGGAAATTACCTAAATATTGAGCAAATGAATATTAACAAGATTATAATCCAGAATATGACATGTAGTAGATATGAGATTCATAAGAAAGAACTAATAAAAATTCATAAATCAAGAAAATAAAGGATTATCATAACAGGAGGACCATGACCATTAGAGTGTCTGGGCCATGAGAGGAGGTTGGTATGTAGACATTCAGACTAGACAAGAAATCACAGCATACTCAAAATGATCTATTTTAATACATAAAAATGAACTTGTTCAGTTTCTTAGAACACAGTAAAATGCAAAGCAAATAACAAGAGGTAATTGGGTAGTTATGGATCAAGATCTTTGCCAGTGTGGATAGACTGAGCAGCATTTGCAAACACAAGAGAACACACTAGAAAGGATGACTAATTAAGAAGGAGTTTAAAAAAATCAAGAATAGAAGTGGTTTTGTTCCTAAATATAATTTGTTTTCATATTTGATATAGCCTAACCCAGAAACAATTTGCAAAATTCTGCTTGTACTTTGTCTCTGGCTAGAATCCTGAATGTCATGCTAATTTTGTTGTTGGTTTTGTTGTGTAAAAATTAATGAAGAAATTTACTAAACATTGAGAATAATCAATAAGCCATCATAAATGTCAACAGTATAGAACATCAGGTAATCAAGAATAAGCACATTGCACCACCAATAAGAAGAAGGTTCTGGCAAATTCATTTAAGTAAAAAAAAATAAAGGTTAGGGCTGCAATGAAACTCACTATAAAAGCATTTTCCTATCTTGCCTCAGCATTGAAAACAAATAAATAAAGGATAAGGGGAAATTATGGCAATGTAACAATGATGGTGGACAAGATACTTCAGTGGGTAAAGGGATTTACCTCCATGTTGGGGGCACAGAGATCCATGTACTCATAGAGAAGCACTAAGAGAACCAGGAATGTTAATCATGCAGGGGTGTTTCCTCCATGCATGAATTATAATCAAATACCTATGTTCCATCCAGAAAGCTGAGAGTAGATTTTGTTAAGGACCTGGTAACATTTTTGCTATCTGTGGAGGCAGACCTCACCCACTTTTTACTATAGAGGCAGATCTCACCCTAATTCCCAAGAATGGTTATCCCAGATATTCTCTCTAAACGACGCCCCATCTGTAGGGGAGATGCTCCATGTACTTTATGATCTGCTGACTTCTATCTATTCAGTCAGAGACCACACAAGATTCTAGGCCTGGTCACATGTGCTTTATAACGGAGTTTCTATGTAGTCACACCTTAAGCTTTATTGTGTTCCTGGAACTGGATTGATTGGACCCTTCCCAAATTGCACCGTTTTAAGTCTACTGACAATGAACTGCCTGACACTCAACTCCCTGAAGTCTGATCCAGGTTGAAAGAGGCAGTCTGCGGGAGGTTTTTATTCTTATCTCTTCCTGGGTTTACATCTCTAACTGGAAACCTGCCGGGAGTCTTTCACCTCCAAGTGTGATGACCTGAGAACAGCCTTTAGAATGCATGGTAGAAGAAGAGAGCTGACTCCTTAAAATTGTCTTCTGACTTTCATATGTATTCATGACACCTGTATGACTGCACATGCATGAGCATGCACCCCCACCCCAACTCACCAAAATTTAAAATAAATTTAAAAAACATAAATGACCTTGTAATCTGAGTCAAAACATATATTTACCAAAATCCACTTTGCAAGTAGAACCTAGATAGTTATACAATAGATACACACTGATGGCTGTTTCTTCTCAAAAAGTTATTTTACTCAGAATTGAATATCTGCTGAAAAACTATATGGAAACCAAGCTTGCTTTCACACTTTATTTGTCCCAGTAACACTCAAGAGGATGAGAGTTCAAGGCCAGCCTAGAAAATATAGCACAAACATTGTCTCAAAATCAAACACAAACTATTGTATTAGTCATGGCTCTCTAGAGAATAGAATTGATAGACTGGATATATATTAAAAGTTGACTTTTAATTTTATCTATCTAACTATCATCTATATCTATGGAATTATGTATCATGGCATACATATGAAAGTCAGGGGTCACCTTGTAAGAGATAGTTCTCTGTACTCTCTTTCCTAGGGATTGAATTCAGGTCATCAGCTTGTATGCAGGTAGAACTTGTTCGTACAGTGGACAAGTGTATCTTCTGCCTTCTAAGACTGTCATTATAACTGGTGACTGACCTATTCTGTGTAGGATGCTTTGTCTTTCTAGGGCTGACTTTAGCCTGCTTGGAAGACTGAGCTCTAATGTTCATGGGCAAGCTCTCATCTTGCTGCCACCACTGCCTAAATTTCTACTTTCCTGATTAAAATATGCATTCATGGAGGAAAAAAAAAAACCCTGCACTTATTCTTCCTTTGCTCTTTGCCCACTCCATTCTTGGGAAGAAGAAAGAGATTTTGGGATAAGAGAATCAACCATCTTGCTTCTATACTAACAATAGTCACACATGAACCAAAATCAATGCGCATTCTGATTTAGATTTAGTCCAAAGAAAATGAGATTTTTTTTGTATGCAGTTAATAAAATAGACATAGAATCTAAACCAAATGTGAAATTTATTTTAAATGAAATGATCAGGTCTTACACATACCTACAGAAATTGAGTTGTATGGAAGGAAAAACAGTCATCACTGAAACAGAAAAACTATAAACAACACCATTTAAAAATAGACACCCACAAATAAAATGATTCCCTTTCCAGTAACTAACTAGACCAACTAGAATTTCTCCAGAGATGACAAAATGAATTTTGACTTATTTTTAAACCTAAAAAGAGCCAATTACTAAAATGTAAAACTACTAATTTGTTAGAGGGAACACTATTTCTTTTTTATGAAAACCTTTCATATCAAGGACAATAGAGGAATTATTCAATATGAAAAACAATGAAATGAGTCACAAGCTATAAAATTTTGATAAATGAAATCTCATAATTTTTTAAATTTAGCTGTAAAACACTGTCTCAAAAGGAAGCATAGACAAGCTACAAATGCAGGAGAAACATATTTTATTAGTTTAATATATTAAAGCTCTAATCACTGCTGTGGTTATATTTGGAGAAGTTACCTATAACAAAGGAATTCAAGTCAAATAATGTCACAATAAGAACAGTCTCATCCACTGAATTTAGCTTTCCCCAAAAAAAGATACAAGAGAGCTTAACCTCTCTGTGTCCTGTGTGGACACAAAGAGAAAGTAACACAAAAAGCAGCCATCACAGACACCCAGATATTGGACTTTTCCACCTCCAGGTCTATGTAATAAGAAACTTTTCTTGTTACAACTATCCATTCTTTTTTTGGCGTTTTGTTACATCTTTCAATGTTGATTAATCTACCAGTGGAAAAAAAGAAAATGTGTATCAAATAAATAACCCCAAAGACCAACAAAAATAAACAATGGGCAAATGCACACTGTTCATTTTATGAGAGGAGACAAACAAATGGCAGTAAGTACATGATGAGATGTCAAAATCATCAGCTACTACAGAAATGGAAATTAAGCCACAATGGATGTTATCTATGCCAGAATGACTCAAATTAAAAAGAAAACGACCAATGCTAAAGAATAGGTTAAGAAATTGAGACACTCATTTAAAACTGGGAGTAGTACAAAATAGAACAGTTACTCTAAAACGTAGTTTCTTATAAACCTAAGTATGAAATTGACCTATGAAATGATGAGTATATTTCTAGACAGTAAACCCAGAAGACAGAAAAGTCATGTTCCATACAAAAGCATGTACAACATGTTTATAATGGTCTCCAAATATTACAAGCATGTTCTACCACACCTGAATTCCAGAGTTATTAAACTTGTCTTCAGTCTTGAGACTACCATCCTTTAGATTTAAGATGTGTGATCAAATCTCCACTCTCTAGCTCACTGACTTTAGATCTTAAAACTTATCTGCCTACATGGTCCTTAATCTCTCTCTCTCTCTCTGTGTGTGTTTCTCTCTCTTCTCTTCTCTTCTCTTCTTTTCTATTCTCTTCTCTTCTCTCTCTCTTCTCTCTACCTATCATACACACACATACACCATGTATTCTTGGTTTTTGTTTTGTTTATGATTCCTTGGAAAATCCCAATATAGAGACTACTAAATCAAAGAACAGATTATATTAGATCTCCAATGACACCTAAACAGATAGGCAGAAATTAAAAAAATTCTAGTATGTGTGTATAAGGTCATTCTTGCATTCATGAATTCATGAGAGAGAGAGAGAGAGAGAGAGAGAGAGAGAGAGAGAGAGAGAGAGAGAGAAACAGACAGAAAAATGTGCTTGACAAGTGGTTTGTTTTTATGAGGAAGATAATTTACATGATCACATAGTTATATGCTATTAGCCTTAAGAGGACTGCATCAATCAATGTCTTTGGAGAAAAACAAACATATTCTTCTCTTTTAATATAAAAGATTTTGGTGAAATTATGTCAGCATCATTAGGATTTTGAAACTAGCAACTGCAGAAAGATGTCAACTGCAGAAATCCATTGATAGCCTAAATCCACATGACTGCTTTCTTTGGGGAAACTCTCCGAGGTACCCTGAGGGAAGCACTGAGAAAGTCATGTCTTATAGTAGGAGGCCTGCTTGTTTTGTTCTCAGCTGCTCAGCTCTGAATAATCACACAGAAACTGTATTAATTAAATCACTGCTTAGCCCATTAGCTCTAACTTCTTATTGACTAACTCTTACATCTTAATTTAATCCATTTCTAGTAATCGGTGTATTGCCACGAGGCTGTGGTTTACCAGGTAAAGTTCCGGCATTTGTCTCCAGTGGGGCTACATGGCTTCTCTCTGACTCTGCCTTCTTTCTCCCAGCACTCAGTTTTCTTTTCCACACCTATCTCTGTTCTCCTATAGGCTCAAAACAAAAATAAAAAGATTCTTTATTATCCAATGGTATTCACATCATACAGAGGGGAATCCCACATCACCTCCCATTTTCTGTTTAAATAAAAAGGAAGGTTATAACTTTGAAATAGTAAAATTATATATGACAAAACAGGTATCCAGCAAGAATTATAGTTACAATATTTATATCTACTTTATCTTTTATCATAACTAAGGAACACTAAAATTATAAATATATATTCTTCAACTCCATCAAAGACCCCAGAGGAATATACTATTATCTAAGTAAACAAGGAGTGCATTGTAAGGAACTTTCAAAGTTCTAGAATTGACAGAGACATCTTGCTACCTGTACAGTCACCCAAAGTTCTTCTGTATCATTAGAGCAGCCAACTATAGCTTACAGGCCCATAGTATCCAGCAGAACATTTCATTAAGCTGGAACCCCAAAGGACTGTCTCACTATTTTAGGCAACTTTAGCAGTAATTTCTCTATGGATATTGTCCAGTTCACACAGCATACCATCAAGCATTCCAGACAAGAGCAGTTTATTGCCCAAACCAACTCCATAACGGGCCTTTTTGATGCCCATCTTTCTCTTGAAGTAGATTGGTGCTTCCAGGAGCAAATAGGTCTCATTATAATGACAATTTCTAAGTTCTTAAACATTTTAAATGCCATTTTCTGTACTCTTTGAAAGGTTTGAAGAATGCCTATCCATCTGAAATACCTCTCTGTATATCTATAAAATCTAACATGACTACAAGTTTGACTATTATAGATGACTATCTATTAACCTATACTTCTCAATTATACATTACATTTTTAAATGAGCTGCACAAACACAATACCTTAATCAAGAGCAGAAATATACATATAACAAAATTGACCTTAAATTTGTATTGATAAAGCAAGATTGATATGAATGCAAAGTATTGACCTATATATCCCCTTTAAATGTATAAACAATATTTGGAAATTTGGGTATAGTTCTCTCCAAACCACTTTCTGCTGTTTATTGGGCAAAATAATTTTGGGGGGTGTTCACAGCAACCTTTTAAGTATCTTGGTCCATCAATCCACAGTAGTCTAGAAGGAATCCACAGGTTCTCATCCTCTGTGGAAACAAAAGAACCTCTTCTCCAAACCAACATATCTTTAGTCCCCAATTTTAAAGACAAGATACCTTTATATTATATTAGCAGCCCATACAATGAAATATGTCTCTGTATTTAGCTCCTTCACAGTCAAAAATTTCAAAGAAAACACAATAGTATACATAATCTAGACTCTATGTGTATATTACATCTTTATGTGGCTTACTTTTCTTATTCTATTACATTTACTACAAGTTTAATATTTATTTTATTATCTTTATTCCTTTAATTTATGATAGTTTGTACTCTTTTATATTACAGTCCCCTTACTCTTTTCTTCTCTCTTCCAATCCTATGTACATTAGAGGTCTTTTATATCTGAATCTGTCCTTATTGCATATCTGTAATCTTTTTCTGACCAGGATGGCTTCTTAAAATGCTAAATGCTTCTTACAAAGTTAAGTGGCAGCATTGCTGGGGCAAACAAGACATTGCTAGATTGCTCTGCCCAGTCCAGCATGGCAGAAGTGTTTGCTACCTATGAGAGCCATGATATTGCCCCAATTTTAGGCACACATTGAGTATATGTTGCCATTAATCAAGTTGTAGCAATCTATTCACAAAACACATTTAAATGCTTTGTAGCTGGTTTTGCCGAAAGAGTCAGAGTTCATGTTGGCAGCACAGCCCAGAAGATACCATTTCAAAACTGCACAGATTTTTTTTTCTGCTACTGCTGAATCAGAAAAAACCTCTCTTAAAGGAACCATGGTGTTAAGCCATGCTTAACTCTGTTCTTTTGTGTCTAGAATCCTTTTTAAGCTTCCTCAGATTTAACGTGGATAGAGCTGACCATGTTGGTGCATCAATTTGTTATTGGAACCTGCTTGTTTTGGGCCCAGCTGCTCAGCCCTGAAATAATCACAGTGAAACTGTATTAATTAAATCACTGCTTGGCCTATTAGTTCTAGCTTTTTTTTTTTTTTTTTTTGGCTAGCTCTTACATCTTAATTTAACCCATCTCCATGAATCTGTGTACTGCTACATTGCTGTGGCTTACCAGACAAAGTTCTGATGTCTGTCTCCAGTGGGGCTACATATCTTCTCTCTGACCCTGCCTTCTTTTTCCCAATATTCAATTTAGTTTTCCCTGCCTATCTCTGTTCTGCTATAGTCTCAAAGCAATTTCTTTATTAACCATCAATATTCACAGCATACAGAGGGGAATTCCACATCAATGGCTGGCTAAGCCCATCCCATCTGAATGAGAGTACACACTGTCCATTCATTCATTTGGACCATTTCAGAGCTCAGTCCAAGTCTGTTGCTGATTTGGCATTCTTTTTATTGTCATATAGCACTCCTGAATGCATTCTAAAATAAAATGAGCCCAATTGATGTGGGAGTGTCATATATCAATCTGTTGATTTCATTGGTTAAGCAATAAAGAAACTGCTTGGTCCTGATAGGTTAAAACATAGGTGGGAGGAGTAAACAGAACAGAAGGCTGGGAGAAAGAAGCTGAGTCAGTGAGTCACCATGATTCTCCCACTCCAGACAGACGCAGGTTAAGATCTTTCCTGGTAAGCGCACCTCATGGTGCTACCTAGATTATTAGAAATGGGTTGAGAGGCTGAAACTAATGGGCCAGGCAGTGTTTAAAAGAATACAGTTTCCGTGTAATTATTTCGGGGCATAAGCTAGCCATGTGGGCGGCCGGGTGCCGGGGACGCAGCCCTGCCGCACATATTACAACTCCCAATATTATAATATAAAAAGCTAAAGCTCCACTCACAACTCCAGAGTTCAAATTCCAGAGATGCAATCACTTTTATATAATAAAATATATAATCTTAGCTACTAAGATGTATATCTAAATGCATCTATGTGTTCACGGTCCAAAGTCTTATATTTATGTCTGTGTACTTAAGTCATAATCAGCTCTGATGTCCTTCCTAGATGCAAACTATTGTATTCTATCAGAAACCTCACCACTTTTAAAGTACAATAGGCCCTCAACCTGCTAAGCTTTCTTGATCTGCTTCTTTTTTCCCAAAACAAATTAAAAATGTAGACATTCAAAGCATGAACAGTTTTCAGAAGTGTGTGTATGGCTTGTTGTTTGTTTGCTTGTTTTATCTTGATACCCTTAGATTCTACTCAAGGTTGCTTTCAGACTCAGATGTTGTACATCACATGCTGATTTCTTAGCCCTTGTCTGTCAAGGTCTCCATCATCATTCATTGCAGAAGTCCTAACAAAAGTTTGAACTGTGTCTCTACCTTCTACACAGAAGCCAAGACAGAAAGAAATTCCTGATGGCATGTATCTACAACTTTCTCATCATACTCCTACCTTTTTTTCTCACTAAAATCTCAGAAGACAAACCACCTTGTGTAGACACCTGTCTTAGGGTTTCTATTGCTGCAAAGAGACATTATGACTATTACAACTATTATAAAGGAAACATTTAATTGACTTGGTGGCTTACACATTCAGTTCAGAGGTTCAGTCCATTATTATCATGGCAGGGAGAATGGTAGCATTCGAGCAGACATGGTGCTGGTTAAATTTTAATCAGAAGGCAACAGTAATATACTGAGCATAGGAAACCTCAAATTAAAACCCCAAAATGGCATACTTCCTCAAAGAAGACCATACTCACTCCAAGAAAGCCACACCTCCTAGAAATGCCATTCCCTATGAGAAGATGGGGACAATTACATTCAAACTACCAGAACACCTTAAACTTCACACACAAAAAAGCATTTCCCCCTGGAAAATGCAAACTCACTTCAAACTTGACCAATTCTGAGCATATGTTTAACCAAGGATTCTGTGCAAAGATTTCCAGGGACAGCAAGGCTAGCACTAAGACCAAAATAGACTTCAAAGAAAACTCTACAGGATAAAAAAATGAATTTCTTAGTAGATTATAAAGGATATGAAATCAGGAAATAATAACAACAACAGCAACAACAAATCATTGCATTTTATATAGCTTTAAAATCTTTAGTTATCAAAAGTTAAAATCTTGAATTATCATATAAGGTTGTTGAGACATTTTATTGGAAAAAAAAATTAACAAGCCATATATTATTCTGAGCGGCCTCTGAAATAGCTTAGTTATCTTCATCATTAATAGTTTAAGAAGTAATTTAGATAATTGCCTTACACCTTATACTTCTTTATTAAAAATACAACTCTGAGCACATAATTAATAATTATCTTTGTCCTTTAAAAAATGGATGTCCTCAACATAATAATGGACAAGTTTTGTCTTTCCTCACAGCTCATTAAGTCACAGACACTGATTCAGAGTATGACTAGGTTCTGTCTCAAGTAACTTTGCTTGTCTTCAATGTCAGCTTTTAAAGATGAACTATCAGAATGCCAACAAATTAAAAGTAATGTGTAATTAGTATTGACTAAAATACTAAATTTTAGAAACCGGTTCAGAAAAATGTTCTTCTTAAGAATATTTCCAAACTTCATGATGAAGGTATAAAAATATGAAGAACTCAGAATCACTTTAGTTTCTCTCAGAATACAAATAGGTCTTCCAGACAGAAAGAGCACAAATTGTATTTTTAACTGAAGTCAAGGGATAAGTGTTAAGATTTTAGAAAGAAACTGTGCAAGCCAAGTCATAAAAAAAGTGGGGATGGCAGCATGCTGTAAATTTCTTTGGCAGTTATGTCTGTAATCCTAAATCCAAGTTACTGAAACCCTGTAATACAGTAATAATAAAAGCAATGCAGCGTGAGCACAGGCCTGTCAGATTTATGATGGGCTAGTGTCTTCCATGAAAGGAACACACCAAATCAAATTAGTGGATGGGAGATTAATAGAACTTCATCACTTTCCAGCATGGAGACCTTAAGCTGCCTCGTAAATTGTCTTTGTCCCGAAAGGTAATGGCTTAAGCCCTTTAAAAGCCAAGCACAAAATGACCACAGCAAGAGGCCTTGCTATTATAGGTCAAAGTTACTCTGTGGGGCCTCAATCGATGAAACATAGAGGAAGGAGCATGTTCCAAAGGCAGAGCCAGGTCTCCACATAAGGACCAGTACAGCATAGTGCTTACAAAAGGGATTCTAGTAGCAGATTTCTCAGGATTGAGTTCTGAATCTCCTATTTGCTAATTCAGTTTCCTTTGGGGATATTTTCATAGCCCTCTTTATGTTCTCACTTACAGTGCAGGTATAAGAATTATATCAAGTCAAAGGAGCTGCTGTTTATAAAAGAGGCAAGTTGGGGTCCTTGAGAATAATGGTGACTTCCTCATCTCAAGTGACCAGTAGCTAGGGATATAGGGTCCCAGAAGCTATCTTCAGTCAGGGCTGTCTAGGTCCTTTTGGTATTCAGACTTTTCTGGTGTGAAGTCTGGATGTTGGTCCTGAATTGTCAATCCAGTTGGTCCACCTATGAGGGCTTCGTGATTCCTTTGATCATGCCCTTGTTTGAAGCCTCCAGACAGCTATGCAGACTATGTATAACACCCACGAAGGTTACATAAAAGAGGAAGAAAGATAACAATTGGTCAGGAATCAGAGCCTCCAAATGCTTCTGGTATGTCTGGCCTTCTATTAGGGAAGAAACAAGAACACTTCTAACCTCGTCAAGAACAAGAATCAGAACTCTTCATTTTTAAGGGTCAAGCACAAGAACCAGACCTCTTAATTTTCAAGGTGCCCATCCCCCAAACTACGAGACTGGTTTATAAATCCTCTTCTTATTCCTGTGAGGATTGAAATAAATACATTCAAATTGTGTAGATCTGGATGATAGAGGTGAGCTAACGGTCTCAGCAATTATTCCCCCACAGTCGGTTACTTCCACCAGAATGACTGACAGTGACGGAGCAAATGCCAAAGAAAAAGTGAAATAAAATGCACAGATGCACAAACAAAAGGAAGGATAGTGTAGTCTATAGAATCTCGCTCAGCTGTGTGCTATCCCCATCCTGCAGCTTTCGTAGGCTTCAGGCATACCACATAACTTCTCTTCTACTCTTAGTCATCTAGAGCTGCTAGGAATTTCTTCCACATCAAGTAGCTTAAGCAGCAGACATATAATCTCAGGACAGAGGAAAAGATGTCCAAGATCAAGGGATTAAGGTGCTAATTGATGTGGTTCCTGGTGAAGGGCCTCTTCCTGGCTTTCAGGGATGGTAGAAAGTGTTCTTTCTCTTCCATTTCTTATAGAGTCTCTGCTATTTTATAGCCATCGTGACATAAGTTATCCCTCAAAGGCCTCTTCTCTGAATACCACAGTGATAGTGATAGTTAAAACTTTGTCACATGCAGTTTGGGGATTACAGTTCAGCCCATGGTTTCTTCTTGAGAGGGCAGCAGTTGTGTAACAGGTACTTTACAGCCACAAGGAACCTCCGATTCCAGGGAGTATGTGTCTCCCTGATACCATCAGTTACTTCTCAGATTGCTTTCCAGCAGGGAAAGCTCAGAGGTGCAGATTCTGCTCCAGAACTTTGTCTGACATGGGTCGCTATTCATCCTCTTCCGCTTCCTTTTCCATTCTTTCCACTCCCTTAGTCTCTCTAGGAATGATCAGAAAACTGATCATACACAAATGTCTGTCTCGTGTATTGCTTCCAGACTAAAACACACTGGGAGCTTTTTTCTTCCATATGCCCCTCCACAAACATTTCTTCCTCAATGAGTCCATCACCAAGTCAAGCTTCTTGGCTCTAAACCACATCTTAACTTGTGTACCCTTTTCTCTCTGTTCCATACCTCACGATAGCAGACAGTGTGGCAGGTCCCTCCAAAAGATAACAGGAAATGGGCTTATGACTTTTACTGTTACTCTCTAAGTTGATTAAAAGATGAGTTGGGTTTCAGTATAAGAAGATAACCATTTAGCATCTGAACTTTACAACCACCTCCCAAGCCTGAACCTACAATCATAGTCCCATCCTTTACTTCTGTCAATCTCATAGGTCCTATGCAGACCAAGAGAAGCCACAAGCTATTTTATGCCATCCTGATGTTCAAAACACCTCCAATGGACACAAACCAAACTCTTTACCTGTGTCTGAGTGTTCTGTATGGTTTGGCCCTTGTGACCCTGAGCATTCTGTATGGCTTGACCCTTTCTGTATGGTTTGACCTGACTTCCCATTTCTGTATACTCACACGCTGCCTGGCAAACACATGGAACCCTTTGATGTTTTTGTCATTTCCCCAGGCTCATTTTCAACCCAGAACCTTTGTTGTTGTTCCTCCTTTTGCTTGAAATATGATGCCTCACATAGACCCACATCTTATTTCTTTCATTCAGATCTCTCTAGCCTGTATGACTACAACCACTTTTGCAGTCATTCTGACGTCTGTTCTGTTCTCTATTCCTTTGTAGCAACTATTATAGAATAACATATTGCCTGCCTTTGTTTATTCTAATTACCATCATTGCACTCATTAAGATGCAAGATCCCTGTTGAAGAATCAGTTTTTTAAAAAAAAATGCCTCTTGCCTTAGGAGGATAACACTCACTCTGGGTCAAAAAAATGATTCCTTTTTTCAATGAATTGTATATTCCCCTTTAAAATACTCTCCTGTTTCTCTGTGTGTGTTTCTCTCTGAGTCTCTGTCTAACTTTGTGTCTTTCTCTCTCTGTAGACCTTACTTTAGGTCTTTTGAATTTTAAAACAAAAAAGAAAGAATGCAAAATGTATTCCCACTCTGTAATTTCTTTTCAGTCTTGATTTAATTACTGAATTTAATTTGCTATGGATTTTATACATAGATAATTTTAGAAACATAATGAATAATTCACATTTAAATGAATAATATGAATTGATGTCTAATAACAGGGTTGAAATACTTATAATATTTTGATGAAAACACATTATCTGTAATTTCTCAAAAACAAAACAAGAATATTCTCTGTTCCTTTCAAAATCAATACATTTCACATCTTTACCCACAGTCTAAATGCATGGATATTATGTTTGTATACATGTTTATAGAACCTAATATTTTTTAAAATAACAGTTTTAATTGGATCATAGAATTCTGGAAATGATAAAGTTTAATGAATTTCCAGTTCAAATAATGAAAATTTTACTGAAAATATGAAGACTCATGCTGAACTAACTTCTTCCTGGGGAGATTTGATCAAGCATATATTCACTGCAGATAAGTACCAAAGACAGACAGACCATAGTCAGGACTCCACCAAAAGTTCAGTTTGGCAGCCAATGAGTTTAGTGGGCTTCCTTATAAAGCATGGCATAGCAGCTATGTACAAGACCCCAAAATAACTGCATCACCTCAAAGTCCTGTGCCATCCTTGGTAACCTTACCCAGTCAGGAGCTAGCTTCCACTGAAATTACAGGAAGGATCCATGGTATATTTTGAACTAGTACTGTAAAGAGTGACTCAACCAACAGCCTAGAAAGTTAATAAACTGATTTAGTAAAGAAAATGGATGAAAATGACCATACTCACTGGCCACTCACCTGATTGGAAAGCAATGGTATCAGTTCTCGGAGTACAGGAAACACTCTAACAAATTGTATTCCACTCACAGCTTTGGCCTACTTTGTGCTCAATGAATGACCAGTCAAAGTCAATCTTACCCCAGTATCCATCAAATTCCTGCCATATATTTCATAAAAAGCAAAAAAAAAAAAAAACAACAAACAAACATACAAAAAAAAAAACCTAGATATTACTTTTGTATTCCTTGCTTGGAACCCATCCAGCTCTCAGGAATTATTTCTCTCTTTTCAATAACAAACTCATGTTTGCTCTGCTCAGTCCCTACTGTTCCTTGTTCTGGTTGGGTGTGGTCCAATAAATGTAAAAGCCTCTGTCTAGGGGTCCTTTGGTGACCATAAGTCGTCAGCACCCTTGTTGTAAAAGTTATAAACTCACCAAGAGCTGAGAATAAATGTGCCATCTCTCAAAAAGCACACACCAGCTACATCATGGAGGCCTTCCATTAACCATCCACATCCACAGGCTCTCACATCTCCAAGACCATTCACATGCAGTTGTAGAAGGCAAGGGAGAGCAATACCTGGAATCTAAGGTGAGGGCCATTTCTGGGCAATGTCCACTAGATAGTTGCCTTGTCACTGTATGGTATCATCGTGCAGTTTTCATCATTAGTATCCATGGTTATAGGGTCAAGTTAATTACATGGTATTGCTCTATGCTAAGGATGAAAAAGAAAATGTCATCCAATACACAGTTATGTATTCTTCCCCAAACTATCCTCTCCCTGTTTGGTCAGAAATCTGCTAGAACTCAAAATCTATTTGCCGAAAATTTCAGCTATAGCCCTTAGAGGTGACATGGTTACCAGGGAAGTTGGGGTCCTTTCTTTGAGCTCTTCATCTCTTTAATTGAATTTAAAAATGGACTCAGAAGGAAGCTCTTGAGAACAATTTTAGTAGAGTATTTTTTTTTAAGATAAACCTGTAAATACCTGCAGCTGGCTGTAATAGCATAATGGGACAAGCAAGAGAGCAAGTCTTGCCTCTTAAAATAGGCTCACAATGCTGGGAGGGGTGGGTAGCTTCAGAGTAAAGAGAAAAGGTCAAAATACCAGAGAAGCAAGACAACAACAAAATCAGCACAGGCTCTAACCAGCATCTGAAAGAAAAAAGCAGAGGAAAAGAAATGGGGACTGTTTCTCCTTTCTGAATGAGGGCTCAAAAAGGCAGACAGAGTAGAGCTTCACGATGGCTCTATGGTGACCATAGCAACTACATTGAGGGTCCGGTTTCTGGGAAGAAAGCATACATCATTCAATTAAGGGTATAATTATTCTGACCATCTGTTTATCATGGCTTTAGATAAGCTTGCTTTCCTGATGGGTTTCCTTTGACAAGATGACTGACAGGCCCAGCTGGATTAATTCAATGTTTTCTGGAGTTTAGAACATTGTCTCCACTTAAGACCAGAGATAGACTCTATTCTTTACACAAGAAGGAAATAACTATCCCTGAATGGGACTCAATCATGGCTAATATAATAATTCTATCACGGTTTGCTTTTAAGGACAATTTTTATGTTAACATACTGTTTCTAACCACTAGCATACAAGTCTTTTTATGTATTCCAAAGATTGCTAATGGGAAACCTATAGTAACTGTCATTTAAGTTGACATGCCTACCTCAGATTTGGATTCAAATGAAACAATATAGCCTTGGCATCACTCCCATTATCATATATTTTTATTCTATTTTAGAGAATGTATAATTACAGGTGAACAAAGAATGTTAATAGTCTCACTTCAGTGAATGGAAACTAGATATGTAACAGGAAATAGGAATAACTTTTCTATGTCAAATACCTCCAAAAACCACAGGAACAAGCCACTATATATGACTTAATAACTGACTTAATAACTAACCCCTTGCCTTTTACACATGCAATTGATAACTATGTATGCTCATAAACATTTATTTATTAAAAATATAACAGTATATATTTTTAATGTTCTATGACAGTTTATATCTCTTTCTTTGTAATGGCTGAATATATTCTACAACACACATATATTGAAGCTTTCTCTATCCATTTGGATTCTCTTTTTTTTGATTTTCAGTTGTACACAATTTATTGTAAACATTGTAATAAATGTCCACATAGATAAATCTGTGTGTATATATATGTATATATACATATATATACATGTCTGCATGTTTGTAGAAAAGATTCATAAGAGAAGTCTTGAATAAAATGAAAGTCTTATTTTGATAGATCTTGTCAAACTGCTCTACAAAAAGATTGTTACAATTTATGTTCTAAGAGTATATAAAAAGCTATTTTTGTATATAAGCATCATAGGAGATAAGAATCTTCAGCACTAAGGTTTTCTTGTTTGTTTTGAGTTTTTGCTACTGAAATGACAATGTTTTTTAATCTAAATCTTTAATCTGGTCTATATAACTTACTGATATTGTAGTCTTAATATGTTTAACTTAATGCCATCCCTATATTTCTATATAATCTTTATTCACTTACTATTTCAAAGATTTATTTTATTTTTATTTGTGTGTATTGTGTATTCTGGGTTTGTATGAGTAGATAGTTGTGTGTCATGTCCATGGGGCCAGAAAATTGTGTTATATACCCTGGATCTGAAATGCAGGTAAATTATGAGCATTCTGTTGTGGGTTGCTGAAAACAAAACTTGGGTTCTATCCTGATTAGTTTTTATTGCCTTGATCAGATAGGCCTATAGTCATGTTTAACAGGATATTTTCTACATTGATAATTAATATCAGCGATCTAAGCCCACTGTGAGTGTATCAACCTTATCTTGTTGTTGATGTACTGTATAAGAAAGCCAGCTGAGCACAAGCTAGTGAGCGGACGAGTAAGCAGTCTTCCTTCATGATTTCCACTTCAGTTCCTGTTTGAGGTCTTGCCCTGACTACAATGATGAACTGTGACCTGGAAGTATAAACTGAAATAAACTTTTCTGTCCTCTAAGTAGCTTTTGCTATTGTCATAACAACAGTAAGCAAACTAGAAGAAGTCCTCTGCAAGAGTAGCAAGCACTTTTAATTGCTTAACTGTGTCTGCATCCTGTAGTGATGAGGGGCCGGCTTGTTGGGGTTTTTGCCCTGCCCAGTTCCCCATAGCCAGCAAGCCCCAAAGAAAATCACACAGAGTCTACATTAGGTTATAAACTTATTAGCCCATTAGCTCAGGCTACTTCTTAGCTTTTGTAACTTATATTAACCCATTATTCTGATCTATGTTAACCATGTGTCTCAGTACCTTTTTCAGTGGGGTAGCTTACATCTTGCTTCTTCTGTGGCCTGGGCAGGAGTGGCAGAGGGAGCTTCCTGCTTCCCAGAATACTCCTGTTCTCATCGCCCCACCTCTACTTCCTATACTTCCTGCCTGGCCAATCAGCGTTTTATTAAAATACATGATTGACAGAATACAGATAATTCTCCTGCACCAGCATCCCATAGTTATTTTATCTTTAGCAGGCTTTTCTTTGCTTATACTAGTTATAAAGTATTTTCTTAGACAATTTATTAATTTTAGGTGTGAGTTAAAATATATTGTGCATACATAATCTCACAAAATTTGGGAGTTTTGATATGCATGTATATATTTGCACATACTTTAAATTTTTGTCATGGTTATCAGAATTACTCAGTAGTAATTACATGCTCCCATAAAAGTTGTAACAGCTAATTTACCTATTTTTCTTCCTTCTTTTGAAGGGCGAGGTGAGGTATTCACAAACTATTAAGTGAGATCTTAGTTGTACAGAACAATGAGCTCTGACAAAAAATAAGCATCTATAGCATCTCTTCAGTCAAAAGGTGAAGCATTCCTGTCAATACAGAGAGTTTTCTCAGAGCCTTTTACAGCTTTACCACACAGTGCCTGAGCAACCACTATTCTGATTGCTATCAACAATAATATCTATTATTATTTTGTCTGTTGCTCTTTTGAAACACGGTTTCCCCATGTATACCAGGTTGGCTTTAAACTTAATGTCTTCTTACCTCCCTCTGTTTCTGAATTGCTGGCATTTTACTTATGCTTTCTCATGCTCCAAAAAACTGTGTCTCTTCTAGAACATATCAAGAAGGTCATAGTATGACTATTTCCTATGTATTATTTAACTGAATCTAATTTTTGAGATCCATGAACATGTTCTCAGTATTAATAGCTCATTCTTCACATTGCTGCAAAGCAGCCCATTGTATAAAAATAAAATATTTTCATCTACTCTTCTGTTGGCTAGTTAGCTTGTTTTATTATTGGCTTTTATAAATAAAGTTGCTATAAGCATGCATGTGTAAGGTTCCTTCTGGGTGTGTGTTTCCATTTTGTTAATTCAGGAAGAAAATGTTTATATAATGACATTGTTGTGTTTAATGACTAGACTTTCTTTTAAAAAAAATGCTACCAGCTGGTGCTCAAAAGATGGCTCAGTGAGTAAGAATAATGACTGCTCTTCCAGAGGAACTGGGTCAGATCTCTAGTATCCAAATGTTAACCAACCATCTCTTAACTCCAACGGAGGGAAAAAGATACCTTCTTCTGACTTTCACAGGCACTGCATGCAAGTGGTACACAGACATCTATGCAGGCAAACTATCTATACATACAAAATAAAAAAGTTAAAAAAGACTACCAACTGGCTTCTTTCACAATTTTAATTTTATTTATTTTTTATATTCATTTATTATTATACTGAGTTTTACAAGGTTATTTTCATACAGCCACAGTTTTGTTTGACTCTATCCCCAACATACCACTGCCCTTTTACACCTCCCCTTCCCACTGGGCCTGCATTTCTTCTTCTTCCATGGCATCTGTAAGCTCATGACTTCATGTCTCTATATAAAGTCTAGGACACACAAATGAGTTAAAACATATGGTTCTTGTCTTTCTGCGACTGGTTTAATTTGTTTAACTTGATTACCTCAGAGGTGTTCCCTTTCCTGTAAACGCATTTCCCTCAATTTTCTTTTTGGATGAAAACAATTCCATGTTGTACCTTTATTTAATGTTCACATTTTCTCTTTTTATTCCTCCATGTGAGACACCTGGGTGGGATTCATAAATTGGCTATTGCAAGTAGTGCTGCAACTATCTATGTGATATGTTGAAGTGTTTGGGCAAATAACCAGGAGCGATAATGCTGCTTAGTTAGGTGTATTTTCAGTTATTCAAGAGACTCAATAGTTATTTCTCCAGTAGCCACATGAGGTAGTTAGACAGTGAACTGCAACCTTGGAGGCCATTGAGAATGGACTCATCCTTCATGGTCTGCTTTGAACCAGAACAACCATCTCCCTGCAGACACTAGAAAGATAAGCATCAGCTTTGCCTTTTTAGAGCTTTAAGATACCATATGATATTGTGGAAGTTTTAGGGATATTTTACAACCCTTTAGGAGGAATCTACTTCTTCCTGGTTTTATATATATATTTACATCTGGCCCAAGGTAGAGGCATGGCTTTACAATATGCTCTCCAAATAAAACATTATCTACAATGTTGCTTCTATTGTTCCTTCTCCTGAAAGTTAGTTCCATTGGGCCTGCCAATTACCTGAAAATGGTGGTCTCTTCTTAACCACTAATTTTCAGGGGGGGTTTTTTTGGCATCTTTCTGTAAATAGCTTTCCACCGTAGTGCACTCTTTCCTTTATACTCATGAATGCTTACCTTTCTCTTCAGTCCAAAGGATTCTGTCAAGTATCTTCTGTATTATTAGGTTAGTTGTCATTATTGCATTCAGTTTGTTTTAATCAGGAGAAGTTCTTTGTTCCCCCACAAATATGACAGATAGTTTTACTAGCTAGATTGATCTGAGTTGACAATTATTGCCTTTCAGTGTCCAGATTGCATTAACTTATGTTTTCCCAGCTTTTTAGTTTTGGTTGAGAAAACTGCTAAAATTTTTTAGAGCTTGCCTTTATGTAACTTCATGTTTTTCTTGCTTAGCTTTTTTCATTTGCAAACCAATCCCAGTTCCCATTCCCTCCCTTTCTTCCAATCCTTCCATTTACTCTTTCCATCCTCTCCTCAAAGATGGTAAGGCACGTTACTTTGGGGAATGTCCAAGGTCTTCCCGACTATATCTAGGCTGAGCAAGGTATTCATCCAGAGAGTGCAGGTTCCCAAAAGCCAGTACAAGCAGTAGGGATAAATCCTGGTGCCACTGGCAGTGGCCCCAAGTCTGCTCCATTCATACAACTGTCACCCACATTCAGATGGTCTAGTTTGTTCCTATGCTGGCTCCTTCCCTGTCCAGCTGGAGTTGTTCTCCCATTAGCTCAGGTAAACTGTTTCAGTGGGTATCCTCCTCATGGTTTTGACCTCTTTTCTAATATTCTTGCTCTTTCACTCTTCAACTGGACTTTAGGAGCTCATCCCAGTGCACTGCTGTGGGTCTCTACCTCTGTTTCCATCAGTTGTTGGATGAAGGTTATAGAACCTTCATTTATGAGTGCCATTTATGATAGTCACAATCTGACTACAGGACAAGGCCAGTTCAGATACCCTCTTCTCTATTGCATAAGGTCTTAGCTGGAGTCATCCTTGTGGATTCCTAGGAATTTTCAATATTTTTACTTTTTCTTTATGTCTCCTGTGTTAACTGGAGTAGGACATGTAGAGTCTCCATTCTGAGCATATCTTTGAGGTGTTCTGGGTGCTCCCTAAGTCTGAATGATGATACCTTTTTCTAGATTTAAAATGTTTTCCTCCATGATTTTTATTTCTTCTGTCTTTGGTCTAAAGTTCTTTTCTTTCTTCTATCATTATGGCTTTTAAATTTTTTGTTTTAATGGTGTTCCTTATAACTAGCATTATGTTTTCATATTTCCCTATTGTTTCATTTTTGTGGTGTCTGAAAGCTCCAACTCATCTATCCTTTCTTACATGATTCTCTCTTTCCTCTCCTTCATTCCATTAGTAAGGATTCCTAGTCAGTTTTAGTCATTTATTGATTTCCTGTGCTCCACTATGTACTGATTTTCTCATTAATTTCAACTCTTTATTTGTAATCTCTTTGAGTAAAATAGAAATTTGTCTATAAAGTATTATATTTCATTATATAGTCTTTAATAATTCTCAATTCTTTGCTTGTGTTTTAATCTAATTCACTGTTATTAGATTTGGTATTGAATGTGCAGTTAGTAATTTTTAGGTGGATCATACTGCCCTAATTTTTCAACTAGGGTTTATGTGGATTAAAATTATTAAAGCAATAGAATATTATAATTAATAAATCATGGTGACATACAGATTATTAAAAATGAGTTAATCAAGATGTGAGAGTTAGCCAATAAGAGGCTAGAACTAATTGGCCACGCAGTGTTTAAATGAATACAGTTTCTGTGTAATTATTTTGGGTTAAGCTAGCCGGGTGGTGGGACTCGGCCCAATCGCCTCATACAACACATAGTTTATAAGTTTAAGCTTCAGTTCACCTCTATATTACTCATGGGGTAAAATACTAACTGTAGAAATGACCATAAGTGTTGGATAGACCCACTATGCAAATGCCATACTATCCGAGTAAAATAATTATCCCTTAGTGTCAAAACCTATTGAAGGAGAAGTGAATAAGGGAAGGGTAGTATTACATAACTACATATGAATTACGTAGATTGGATAGAAGTGAAGTTACTTAGATTGGATAGAAGTGAAGATATGGTTAGGAACTAGGATTAGAACAACTGAATAAAATAGATGTGAGGAGATATGAGGTGAAATTGAGATACAACTAGGGTTTATGTGGATTAAAATTATTAAAGCAATAGAATATTATAATTAATAAAACATGGAAAACAGATAGAGGGCAAATAAGGTGTAAGCATAAAGGAAAATATGTGAATTGTTCATAGGAAGACTAATAAGGAGCATACACTAGTAGATAAAGAATCACAGGGAGGCTCATAAAACCTAACTAAGCAATATATGACCTAAAGCACAGCCATTCTTAGAAACTCATGCAAGAGTAAAGATAAAGATAAAAATATTAAAACATACCAAAAACTGAACAAAGCTGTAATCAAATATATTTGAATAAACTATATTCTAGCTATCAGTACTTATTCCAGGGAGGAATGGCTATTTCTTATATTCATTTTTTACTTTTACTTTCGTCTGTGTGTCTGGGTGGTGGGAATGTACATAGGTGAATGCAGATGTCCTCAGAGGCCGGGAGATGGAGTCAGACCCCCTCCAGTTACAGGTGGTTGTGAGACACCCAGCATGAGTTCTGCAAGAACTAGTACTCTCTTAACAGCTGCGTCATCTCGCCAGATCCCTGGATGGCCTTTATTTTTGCCCCTGCAATAAACTCCATTGATGGTAGAGGTACAATTTACAATTCTATCTCAAATCTATAAAACTGGAGTTGAATTATGAATTGCACCAGTGGAGTTTAAATCTATTACTTGTTAGAGTTTATGGCACAACTAGGCTTTATTGAGCAGTGTTCCTTTGGTTTCCTCCTGGAGTCCCTTTCACGTTGTCAGTTTTTCCAAGAGAAGGAAAGGGAATTCCTCTCTGTGGGTTCCCTCTGAGGGTAGTCTTGATCACTTCTCAGTATTGCATTTCAGTCCTAGCCTATCTAGTCAGGGGTGACCTCACTGAGATGTATTAGCCACCTCAGGCTCTTCTATAGTGCTGGCCTAAAGGAAGGAAGTGTGAGGTCCTTGTGAGAGCTCCCCCATTATCTCAACAAAACTTTGACAAGAAACCGTTTCAGACTTACAGGGTGATGCTGAGATCCCTATGATTTCTGTGTACAGAGGTTTAAGCCAGGTCCTGGACCACACCCACTTCTAGGCTCTACAATAGCTATCTCTTTTCTTGGGCTATTCTGCAGTGGTGGGAAAGGGAAAGAGTATGCCTTGTCTAATAGTTCTTACTAATTTCAGCCAGAACATTGAGGATGGAGAGAGAGAAGGACTATGCTCCAAAATCCTGTTTCCAGTGTCACCTCCAACTATGTATCCAGTCCCTCATCTTCCAGCTAACTGCCTTGCAGTGGAGTTGAGATAAAGCATCTTCTCCATGGTTTACTGAGCTTGCAAGTCCTACTTGGTACAGTTGGGCCTCAATTCTCACCTGTTCCTATTCTCAGCTGTTTACCTTTGGAGATGTCATCCAGCTTGGTGAGTGTTTCCAGTGTTTCCTGCAGCAATAGCAATTCTTGCATGCTAGCCTGTTTGCTTTTATTGAGTTGCATGGAAGAATGATCTAACACATCAACTTAGGCAGAAGTTTACCAAGTAGTTTATCAATGTTTGAGAGTAATGACTTTGACACATCTCACTCTGTGCTTTCTTCTTAAATTTCAGTATTTAGCAAGTCTGAAATTCTTCCTCTGTGCTTACTATTTGCATTTATACATTCAAAAATATCCTTGAAAGCAAGGAACTGACTGGGCACTTAAGTATTTGCTCCTCTGACCTCTCTAGACCAATTCCCTTCACTTTTACAAATCTATTTATCTTTTTGTTATTTAAATGTTATTTGCATATATTAAAAATTGTCAAATATATGTATGCAAATATTTTCTTCCAATTATGGTATGCCATTATGTTGCCTTTATGATAACTTTCAAGGAGCAGAAGTTTTAGTTCTAATGAGATCTTATTTTACATGTATTTTCTTTCAAGTAAAGTGCTTCTAGGAGAAATCTTAACATGCTAGAATGTTTTATGTTTTTCCTTCAGAAGTCTGATTGTTTCCATCTGACCCACTCTAAATTGGTTTTTCGGCATGGTGGGAAGAAGGGGTCAAAGTTCTGTTTTGCCCATATGGATATTCAGTTTTTCAGCATCATTGCAATTTATTTTTAACTACTCAAGAGTCTCACATAGCAACTAAGGCTGCCAGTTATGTGCTCTTGCAGCAACTTCCTCTTGAATCCCACCTGCACGGTCCCCAGCTCTGCAACACTGCCTGGGCAGTTTCTCTTCATCTTACCTTTACCTGATAAAACGTGGAAAGCACTAGTGCATGCATCTCCTTTATTCTTTCATTCATTCTTTCTTAAGAATTAGATGTTACAGCAGGTATAAACCTTATGGCAAAACTTAATACCAAAGGCTTTAGAAACAACACTGCATGGCTCCACATCTCAGAGTCGCAAGTAGCGTATACTGTCTACTCCAACCTAATTTGTCTTCTTTGGGTCTTCCTCTACCCTTATCTTCCCTGAACGCTGTCATGCCTTCAGTAGTATTCTAGGTCAGCCTTTCTATTTTCACAATAACTTTGTGCCATGTATTCCTGTATTAGAATAGATGCTGGTTCACGGCATCTATTCTAAATAAATTCATATTAGAAGGTTTCTTTTTCTTAGTCATTTTTTTGGAAATGCGAAAAAAAAAGTCTGTGGATTTTCTCTCTGGGTATTTATGAAGCAACCTGTGAAAGTAAAGCTTGCCTGACAATTTCAGATGCATTTTTGACTCTGGCTATAAGCACAGCTCTGTGTATTTGCTGGTGATTCACATAGTTTCTCATTAATATCAACCCTTTTTTGAATATAAAATGAATTTCATTTTTTCTTCTCAACAGCTCAATGTATGTCAAGGTAACACTCAGATGATTAAAATTCAATACATTAAAACAACATTTATGTTTCAACATATTGTCCATAGATTTCTGTCACTAAACAGGATCAGCATCCACCCATGTGCTCAGGGTAGAGGCCTATATGTCACCTCTGAGCTGAAATCATCATCCCTGCTTCTCCCAGCTGAGCAAGAATGAAGTCGCTTAAAACCATAATTAGAGCAGTGTTGATTCACTCTTGCACATGTCCAGAGAAAATCTTTTATAAAGGCAGAGCATTGTATCTTGTAAACCTGTGAAACAATGGCAGTGTTGTGTCTACTTTTCTGGACTCCAGTCACATTCTATAAATATGCTGTCCACATTGTTGACAAATAAATGTGTTTATGGCCAAACTTAAAAATTCCTTCAATATAACTAATACCTGGCTTTGTCGTCCCTGCTCTTTTTCTTCTTACGTTTTCTGACCATAATTTGCAAATGCCCTGTTTACTCAAATTCATTTCCACGGCTCTGTGCTCCCGTCCTAGCCTTGCCCATATGATACTAGAAAATATGTATCCTGGGTGGGGAGAGCTTCGTCCTCGAGGCTTCGCAGACTCTATCCTGCTGTAAGATGCTTGTTTGTTCCTGGTTGCTCAGCCCTAAGTAACCACACAGACACCATATGATTTACAATACTGTTTGGCCAATAGCTTAAGTGTATTTCTGGTTAACTCATATCTTAACTTAACCCATCGCCATTATTCTGTGTATCCCATGTGGCTGTGGTTTACATAGCTTCTCGTTGCCTCTGCCGTCTTTCTCCCAGCATACAGGTTACCTTAGCTCTCCCCATCTAGCTCTACTCTGCCCTATCAGACCAAGCCAATTTTTTTTATTCATTAACTAATTAAAACAACACATTGACAGAAGGATCTCCCACACCACCATCCAGTCCTTCTTTGGCCACTTTCGATAACTCATACTTATCCTTCAACTCAATCTTCAGAGATTTCTCTTTCTCTTGAGAACATTCTGTGATGACTCCATAAATGCCCACCTTGTACTATAGCTTGCCTAGACATTAAAGTGCTTTTTTTCTTGTTTTGTGGTTGTCCTCTATCTCTCCTTCCTTTACTCTCTCTACTCTTGTTGTTGAGAAAGGGTTTCAGAATAGAGCTAGCACAGACTAATTTTGAATGTGAACCTTGAGTTGCAAACCTCCTGGGTACTGCAGTTATGGCTATTACCTCCATATCCAGCTTGGATACACATTTTCTTGTTCTTAATCTCTCTCTCTCTCTCTCTCTCTCTCTCTCTCTCTCTCTCTCTCTCTCTCTC